>NW_012147841.1:7262354-7263750 GCF_000956105.1 Propithecus coquereli
TTTTATTGCTTCCCAATCCAATCTACTCTTTCTGCTTTAGACTTAAGAAACTAGGGCAAAAAAGGGAAGGGGAGAAGAGAGAAGCCAACGTATTCATTTATTCATTCAACAAATATTTCTTGAGTGCTTCCTATTAGTCAGGCATGAATCCCAAACTCTCTCTGTTTCCTAGGACTATGTTATAGAATCAAGTATTCTGTATTCTGGGATCAGAATACAAGGAAATGTTTTAAGAGGGATGCTGTTTGTGGAATATTCACTAGATAAAAGTGTTCCAAAATTTTTCAATATTCCTTTCTCAAGTTCTATTAGTCTCTCAACAGAAGCAAACATAATGGTCTCCTTCCTGCTTCTGAGAGCAGCTGAGATTCTTCTATTGACACAGACTCTAGGATTGAACTTGAAAAACCAGAAGCAGGGAGTTCCCATTAAGAGTCATGGCCTTGCAGATTTACCCCTCCTCTCTGTTCCACAAAGCCAGAATTTTCTGACCTGTAGGGCACAGTGTGGGATTCATCTGTTTTCTTAAGCATTTCCTGGCTAGGGAATACTGATGTGTGGTGGAGGGAGACCATGACACAAAGGAGATTTATTTACAAATGAACTGTATGAAGTAATTATCAACATATTCATTTAAACCCTGACAATAATGGGTAGTGTATTGGTGTTACAGGACGGGACTTTAATGATTAGAAATGTACTGGTAAGTTATGGGGGGAAAACACAAATAATGTTTTACTGAAAAAATCAGTAATTTTCAGAGGTCAATAAAACAACTCCAGAGCAGATACTTTTAGGAACCAAGAGGGTTTCATCCATGTACTCTCTTGTTTTCTCTTACTTAGTTGGTTCCATGTAAAGGAGGCAGACAGATATGTGTGTGTGTATGTGTGTGTGTGTGTGTGCGCACACATGTGAAAAACTTGGACCTTTGAATCAGTTTACTGTTGATTTTTGGCCCCTTACCCAAAAATGTTAGCTCATGAGTGCAGAGATTATTGTCTGTTTTGTTCACTGCAGTGCCTAGAAAATTGGCTGGCACGTAGTAGGCACTCAATAAATAGTTGTTGAATGAATGAAGGAATGATTTAATATGATAAAGAAAGAAAAAAGAATAAATGAATGAATGAAAAGTAGAGATGAGGTCAGTTTGAGCTATGCCATCTTTTTAGCTTTACGCCTTGAACAAGTCACTTAAGCTCCAGGAATCTCAATGGCCCTATCTTAAAAGCAAGCGTAATCATACCACTTTTATAGGATATTTGTCAGTATTTAATAATTCAGTGTTGCGGACAGTGCTTTGTTTGCAATGCATACTGATTACAGGAAGACTACATTTTCCTATATATGCTCCATACCCTATAATGATATAACATGCTGTTATAGTAGAAAGTTG
>NW_012147841.1:7278945-7280440 GCF_000956105.1 Propithecus coquereli
GATGTTTGTGTTCCCTAAAAATTCATAAGCCCTAAATGCAATGTGATAGTTGTAGGAGGTGAGGCCTTCATGAGGTAATTAGGTCACTAATCCCTCACAATGGGATTAGTGCCCATATAAGAAGAGACACAAGAGATCTCTCTCTCTCTTTCCCTCCCCCTCTATCATGTGACTACACAGCAAGAAGGTGCCTATCTACAACCAGGAAGAGAGCCCTCACCAGATACAGAAGCTGCCAGCATCTTGATCTTGGACTTCCTAGCCTCCAGAACAATGAGACATAAATGTTTGTTTTTTAAGTCATCCAGTCTAAAGTATTTTGTTATAGCAGCCTGAGCTGACTGGCACAAGAAGGGGGAGACAGAGAGAAAGAGAGCAGAAACATTTCAGACAGAGTAGTGAGGCAGACTATCTGGGAAGGCAACATCTGGAGGGAGTTCTGAAAGAAGCCAGAGAGGTTGCAATGGAGAGCGAGAGCACAGTGCAAAGGCCCTGAGGTAGTAGCATTCTTTGTTATTTTCAAGCAAAAGCAAGGGGCCTGTGCCATTGGAATAAAGTGCTTGGGGAGTAATAGGAAAAGAAGCCAAAGGAGCATCCAGGTACAGATCATGTAGGGCCTATCAGACTAAGGTAATAATAACTTTGAAGGTTTAGTTCAGGGGTTGGCAAGTTTTTTTCCGTAAAGGACCAAATAATATTTCAGGCTTGTAGGTTAGATGATCTCTGTTACAACTATTCAATTCTGATATCACAGTGTGAAAGCTGCCATTGACAATGTATAAACAAATTGTTGTGGCTGTGTTCCAATAAAACTTTATTTATAAAAGCAGGCAGTGAGCCAGATTTGGCCCTGTGGACCATATTAATCCTTGTAATCAGTCTAATTGTGTTGGGAGATCATTGGAGGGTTATATGTGCTGCCACTTTTTCATTTTCTCTGTGAAATAAGAACCAAGGTCACTATCTTAGAGGATGTTAAATATCTGGGGAGACAGAAGTCTATAACTGTCATCTTAAAGATTGATTAGGAAAATAAATTTGGATTGTCAGACCACATACACTGAGGGCTTATATCTTCTTGTGGTTAAATGTAATAAAAACCAGGTAAGCATTTGTTTTTTATTGTTGTTGGTAGTGGTGGTGGTTCCTCTGTTTTATTTTGATCACATATTTACATAGCACTCATTGTGAATTAGTGCTATTCTAAGCACTTCTCCAATACTAACTGACCTAACTTCTGTTGCTTGGATGTATCCAGAGGAAACAGAGAGTTGGATTAGCCAGAATGGGAAATTGCAAGGGCATTAAAAGACAGAGAAAAGGATAAGAGAGTCCAAAAGAGTGATTAGAATGATGGACCCATGGAATCCAAACTAGGTAACCTGGAAGTAAGGAGAGGAGTGGCTGATGGACAGGAAAATGATGGTGGTGGGGTGAGTGGATTGAAGATTCATTTGGTGTTGAAATAAGGTAGATGGTTTACTACTATCTTCTA
>NW_012147841.1:7280490-7282930 GCF_000956105.1 Propithecus coquereli
CACGATATACTACCTTGGTTGACCCCGCTGTTGTCTGACAGTCTTCACAGACCTCAGACAGACTAATGAGAATATATCTTCTTAGAAGTACTACTCTATGCCATGGCATATAAGGTGACCTTTTAAGTTTAAAAATAGCCTTCAAAAATGGGGTTGACTTATACACCAATGGTAAAATGAAAAGCCTCCAATTTTAGGTCTCAGAGCAAAGACTAGAGGCTTGCCTGACTTTCCCCCAGTGAAGAGCTGACAACAACAGACACAGTTGCTGTCAGACAGTAAAGTAGATCCAACAAGAACTGCCCAGTAATAGTGAGCCAATGTCTTGGCAAGGCTTCCTTGCAAAATGCCAAACAAAGCCCCATGGTTTGACAGTATCTCTTGCATCTGTGTAGATTTTAATTGTTCCAAATTCTTTATACATTCTCATGCTGACTGATGTAGCACCATATATGCTATGTGTATATGAGATATTCAGAAGAAATCCTCTTATTTTAGATTACCTAGCATTTTAAAAATCTCATGAAGGCAAGAAACACTTTTCTGGACATGGGCAAAATGGCATTGTGGATACTGGATTTTTAAATGATTTCCACACTAGTAATTTCTGAAACTAAATCAAGTCACTTTAAAGTTTACTGTGTTGAATGATGTATCATAAAACTCATTACATAATAACTCAAAATTCAACAGGTGCGTATTCTCTGCCAGCTGCGGAGTTATAAAGGTGAAAAATGGAGTCATTGTGTTTGAGGTGTTTGCACCATCTTGGGACCATGCACAGGCTGGGGGTAGAGCTCTCTTCTTTTGGGATAGGGCAGGGAAGGCCTTTCAGAGACATTGTTACACACTAAGTCTTGAATGGTGCCTGTTAGTAGTGATAAAAGCGGTGAGAAGATTATCAGCCATAGGACCCATGATGTACAAAGGCAAATAGAAACAAGCAAGGCACATCTGAGGAACTTTAAATAATAGAGTATGGTCGAGCATAGGGTATCTGGGAAGGATAAGTGAGAAATGAGGCCATAAGGGGTAAGGTAGCTTAAAAACATAGATGAGAATAATCTAGGGGAAACAGAAATGAGAAGAAGACTGGAGGATGACAACATTTAACATATGGACAGTGATGGAGAGACATGTCCCTGGGGATGGAAACAGACGACTAGATCAAGTGCGATGGAGTGAAAACTTGACAACAAGTATACCACAGGAGACCTGTAAGAGAGTCACTTCAAAAGTTTTGAAGACAACTCAACAGGAGAGAAGATGGTGGAATTGAAGTCATCAAAGTAACGAGGGCAGAAAAGTTTACAGAAGCTTGTATAAAAAAATCAGAGAGGGCTTCCTGCTAAGGAAATGAATGATTGCACTTCAATGGTGAATTGACTGTATGCATTTATTTCTACTCCCTTTTACTAAAATGACAGTAAAGAGGAAAAGATGATAAAGGCAAAGAGACAGGGCAGAGTATGCAATAGAAGTCAACAAAATATTGGAAGCTAGAAAATTGATGGAGTGATAAATGCCATCGCAGAGCACTGAGAGCTGAAATCCAAGTTCTTGAGGAGCAGCAGGCCAACAAGAAGCAAGCACATTTATTCCACAGACTCCTGAAGGAGATCAGGAAGTAAAGGTACCTGATACCGTAAGAGGTAGGCTGAGCAGTGGAGCTAAAACTTGGACTGGCGTTATGAAAAAGATGTTGTTACCCTACATTCCCAGCCATTCCCTGTAGAGCTAGGTGACATCCTGTCCCCGCTCTATTGGGAGATGGAGGCTTAGTCTTTGAAGAACTGTAGTAGAGAGAATTTCGATCCAGATCCAGGAACACAGGCTCAGTGAAGAGTGATGCTAATGTGACACCTGAGTTAGAAGAATAAGGGATAAACTGCATTCTCAACAATGAGACAGGACTTCCCCAATGTACCACCTGGTGCCACTCTCCTGCTAAGTCTTTCGAATGCTGGCTGCAAGGTCCATAAATCACATGGCACTTGAATTTTCTAGAGAAACTAACCATGCTAAGACTCCAAAAATTAAATATGTGGTTATTTAAGGATTTCCTTACCATGGTTGGGCCACAGTTATGACGCTATGCAAAATCCACTAGTCAATAAGCCCTGCCTACTCAGGCTGCTTTTCCATGCATCTTTTAGTGACCTGCTGTTAAAAAATAAAACAGATATCCATGTGTCTCAAGCCATTTTAGGAAAGCCTTCAACATTAAATACAGGGACTAGAATAAGCAGGGAAAAGAAACAATGCACAGGACACACGCCTTCCTATATATGCTCCAATCTCTATCTTCAGAGATAAAGGAAAGAATAGCCACATAAAAAGAGTAATATGAAAAAAGGAAGAGTCAGGGAACAAGAAAGACTTCTTGTATATTATAAATGCAATAGTTAAAATTCAATAGCAAAGTTAAATAATGAAGTTT
>NW_012147841.1:7286065-7322088 GCF_000956105.1 Propithecus coquereli
CCATTCATGCATGGATCCAAGGTAGTTTAGAATATTTTTTTCCCCAACGTATGATAACACATCTAATCCACTAAGGTAGTTAATGGTATTATCATACAGGGCTATTTAACAACATTTCATTAAGAAAACTGAGTGTGATGTTTATATGAAAACAAATGTATTTTTTCACATCATGTAGCATACATTAATAATAACTAAGGACATAAACTATTCAGTATGACCAGACCCAGATTGAAATAACATCAGTAAATCACTACATAATTGCACGAACAGTAAATGCACAGTAAGAAGTGGAAATAACAAAGGGCCCAATATTTGCTGAAGTCACTGTCATCTGCAATTCGCAACAGACAGCTCTATTGTAAATAACATAGTTACTAGTGGGGTCACTTGTCCTGACCTTAAGAACCCCTTAGAAATGACAATTTGAATCAAAATTGTGGTTTTCTAAAGCAGCCATTTTTGTAATCACTGATTCCTAGAAAAGGAATAAAAAATTGCTCACTCCTCAAAATATATTTCTCATTCTAATAGAACATAACCAGAAAAAGCCTCAGATATTCATGAAACATGTTGGGTTTTCGGCATCACATTATCCTGTGGTGCTCTGCAATCAATTACTGTTATACCACCATCATTAATAATTTTCTTAATGAAAATGATTCTGTTGATCTCCGTTGTATTTTAATTATCAGAGTTAAGCATAATTACACTGCAGCTCTGAGCTGGCATGTGGACTCCTTTAGGGCGCAATTTTGTTTTAACACACTGATAATGTAATTTTACATTGTGTCAGTTTGTTTGGTTATTATCCAGTTGTACAATTCCACTGTATTCCTGATAACAGATAATAACCTTAGTACCTCCTATATCCTGAAGTCATTTAAAAAGCAATATTGGAATTCTGAGACTAGCTAACTTAATCGCCTTATGATTTTATAATTCCCAATGCTAAATATTTGGTTCGGGCACTCACCCTCTTTTAAGAATACTGTAAAACTAGACAATAGTTATGCATTTTCTATGAATTACTGAATAGTTAAACAAATGCTTAAAATGTGAGCACAATTTTTTCCTTTTAAATTAATGTATTATTTTTATAATATTATTCCCTCTAGGTAAAGTTAAATACTAACTTTTAGGCTACTTTGAAAATTGGCTGCCACATTAGACAAAGCTGTTGTTTGAAAACTCTAGTAACATGCAACATATCTTCTATTTTAAGGTAGAACATGGTCCACACATTTGCAAGAGCCCTTATAATGAAAGATCTTTGTTTTGAAAACTTAACATACTCAGTGTGCAAAAAGTTGCTAAATCATCTTAGAATTTCTGTCATTACTTCAACAGTGCCTAATATAGGGCCTTGAACACAGAAGACAATCAAGAAAGGGTTAAATTAATTAATTGCAAGATTAAATTTATGCAAACCAGAAAATTTGGAACTTTGGAGACAGTCATAGAATGGTTTTGAGATTGGCATGTGGTCTTCTACATGCTTTTAAATTGCTGTGGTCTTAGAAGCAACAGAGAAATTAGCATAAAGTAATGCTGTCACTGCTGTTTTAGTTCTTGAACACTTTCTCTTTAAAACCAAACTAAAGAATAAAAAAAAATGCTGATAAACATGTATGCAAATTTGCAAAGAAGGGCAATAACCTGTAACCTTGGGCTAGTAAACGGCATCTTCAAAACTCTACTGATTGTATACCTGGGAATTGCAGTGATGCTTAAGATTGAATTCCAACTTCATCATGTACGAACTATATAAATTTGAACTTACTTAACCCATCTAAACCTAAGCTTATCTGTAAAATGGGAATAGTGCAGCTTGCAACATAAATGAGTTGTAATGGTAGTAAGAAAATGTATGTAAAGTGATGAAAACAGTGTCTAGAATAGAACAAAGCTCAATAAATAGTAACTTATTAATATCAATATCATCATTGCTATTCTTACACTAGCATTTTATATAAGACTTTCATTAAAAGTAAAAATGCCAAGTGCTCAAGGAAAAAATCTAAAGATATATTCAGGCATAGACTTCAGGCCTCCGATTCTGTGATACAGATCTCTGCAGATACATATGGGTTCAGAGAGACTGAATGGGACCTGTGGAATTCTTTGCTATAAGCTATTGATATCATATGATTGATGTTTTCTTGTACACATGCTTGATGCCAACATGGAGGTATGGCTTCATTTTCTCTAAATTTGTACCTACCTATGACCACAAGGGCAAATTGGGCTGAGTATAAGATAATCAGCAATGTAATATTTATCATTACATGTGCGATCATGTTTGTGGGTGCTTCTTCATGAAATCCTGCAAGGTAGCCATTGCTATTCCATTTCACAGCAATGAAAAACAAGATTTAGAGAGGGTAAGTGATTTGTCTAACAGTACATATGAAATACAGATTTTCACAATGATATTGTATATTCACATATAAAGAAATACTCTGTGGTTAAGAAGAGAGTGAGGGTTAGCTGATACTTTTTTACTCTCTTGAAGAACAATGTTTATTTTCTTAATCTGGAGAATTGGAGAGAGAATCTGGATACTTTGAAATAACAACTACATACAAAACTAAATAATATAATTATCCCTGATTTGGAGTGAACTGAGTGAACAAACACAAATGGAAGATGCTAAAGGTTTAATTTTGAATACCCAAAATCATAAAACTCTAAGTAACCTATTTATTTTTCTTACAAAAAGGTCACCATAGTTTTCAAACACTAGCTGGCAAAGACCATAATGGTATATAGGAAAAAAAGGAAATAGAGCACCAATGCCTAACAGACAGTGGATTTTAAGAGTAAGTGGGCAAGCCTTTGCTAATCCTACCTACTATTCAGCAGAGCTCCTTTTAACTTCAGCATGGTCCTTTTCAGTATTTTTCCACTGAGATAAGGAAATTAGAATTATCTGGAGTCTGTTGAGAATAATGGCAAAAAACAGACGACCTAACAAGTCTGGTCTATCAATGTCTGGGTGACCTAATTACTCTCTGGAATGACAAGGGGTAGGTGAGACAGGCAAAACGTACATCAGATTAGAATGGTAATGCCAAATATACTTTTTTTTGATTTTGATAAAACAAGATGATGGAAGCCTGTCAAATAGCACTAAGTGATAAAATATAATTTTATAATAATTATTTGATGGATACCTTAGCAATTAAAACTTTATAGTTATACTTAATTTTGCCAGTAGCCCACATTTTAAGAATACTTTAAGAAGCAAGTGTGTCTCTTACATGGTCACAGTTACACATTAAATGGGCTATCTTCACACCATATGAAATTATTATCAAAAATCTCAGTCAAGGTATTTTTGCAAAATGTTACACAACCGCAATTGATTAATATATTTATTCTATTTGTAAATAGATACTGATATGCTCTCAGAGAGCCAGGTCCTATAATGATTTTGGCATAGAATTTATAAGTATTTTGTGTTCTTAACTAGAGAAAAAGTGAGAAATACAATTGTGGCATCAGGAATTTAATTTTCATCCTCAGTGAGAGCTTCTTAGACATCAGGAATAATGTGTTATTCAGGTGCATGGATGTTAGCCCATCAAGCAACCACTCTTTCGTGGCAGCATCTCCTTGATTTCATTTAAAGAACTATTTTTCCTCAGTGGCTCATGTAGGGTTATTTCTACTTTTGGGCCCCAGGATGACTGTGGTCTGCCAGGGAGAGTGATAGTAATTAATTGGTTCAGGGATTGGTAAGTAATGTGCTCTAATCAAAACCCAGAAAAGTTCTCTTTGCACTCAAGTTGCTATGCTGGTAGATTAAGTCTGGAGCTTGCCACCACCTGAGGAGAGCCTATCTGACAATGATGCCCAGGCAAGAAAGAAGAGCCAGAAGATAGAGACAGTCTGGGAACAAAGTTTGAGCAATGAAATCAAAGGGTTCCTGAAATCCAGAATATCCCTGCACTTTCAGTTATACGAGCAGATGAGCCCCTCTACCCCCAACACACACACACACACACACACACACACACACACACACACACACACACACACAATTTATTTTTGCACAAGCCATTTTCAGTGGTATTTCTATCACTTGAAAACAAAAGAGACCCAAGCAATAAATAACATACACATTACGAAAATGCTTCACACCTATAGAGGTTCAAGTCAATAATTGTTAAATCTAAATTGTCAAACCTTTCTAGCTACAAAAACCCTTTGCCTTTGAGAAGGCTTATCACACATGCAGACTATGGTTATAGAAGGATTCTGAGTCCATAAGGTCCTAGAGGGAGTAGGAGTGCTTCTTGGGGTCATATTTCCCATGACCCAAATGATCCCTAGTAAAAATCCCACAATATTAAGGATTCAAAGAACTTTGGACCATGCTCTGGGTAAACTGCTCCCTCCCTTGTAAATCAATCTGAATACTAGAAATCAGCTTCAGGCCTCTGAAGCACAGGTAAAATATCAAAGTAGAGTCTGCAGCAGAGTGTTCCAAAGTTTGTTATCCAGAACCCTAGTTCCAATTCATTGGAAAGAGAAATAAAAATATATGGTCAAATGCAAATGAGACAGGTCATTTATTTATTTTTATGTCTATATATATATCTATATATCTCTAACTCAGACACGTCAGATCATGAATGTCGACATGCATTGTGAGTTTCCAAGAGATACTACTATAAGCGGTATTTGGTCACGGGGCTTTTTCTTTAATCTTAGGGTTCTGTGGAATGCTTTTTGGGGAATGCCACACTTTATATATATTCTTTGTGATTTTTAGGCATAAAGGCCTGAGTGGTTTGAAGATTTACTTATTATTTAACAGTGGCAAGGGAGAAAGGCAGAGTCATGTAGCACAAACAGCACAGAATTTGGAGTTGTCAAGACCTGCAGTTGAATTTGGCTACATCGTTAGCTGTCTATGACCTTGGACAATCGTGCTACCTCACTAACACACGTGAAAAATGAGAAGAATACTACCTATGTCATTGAGCTATTCTATACAACTCAGACCCTAAAGACAAATGTGTGTTTGATCCCCACTCAATCAATTATTAGCCATGTGACCATGGTAAATTACTTACCCTACTTAAGTCTCTTATTTACCTTTTATAAAATGGGGTAGTATGTTAATTATCTCATAGGATGTATTAAATAAAGATTAAGTGAAAAATACATATACTGTAATTATTGCGGTCCTGGTATCGGAACTGCAAAATCAATTTTTCTTATAAGGTTAACAATGTCAAATTACCTTTCGTAGGTTAAAATACTATTGAAGAGCAGCAATTCATATGGTTCATCAACATACTATGTGAAGTAGCTATTATAGTGTCTGTCAATCATTCATCATTTGTTTATCTGGTCAATCAATCAATATTTATTTAGTGCTTTTTTTTTCCTTTTTGTTTTTGGTACAGGCAGCATGCTAGACCAGGGAGGGAAGGGTGAATAAGACACAGTCCTTGCCCTCAGTAAACATAGAGTAGATTGGAAAGGCAGGCAATAATAGCTAACTTTTTAACTTACTCCTTTCTTGGACACATAGATTGAAGATCCTAAAACAAGGTGATGGAGAGCAGTGAGACAAGTGTATACAATTTAGCATGGGAGCATCAAGGAGAGGATTCATGGAGAGCCTAATAAATGGCTATTATCATCAATGTCCAAGGCTAACATATAGTTGGATTCAATGCCTGCTTTATGAGTTAATGAATGAATTAATTAATAACCTTCTATATATTATCCCAAATTGTTTATTGCAAAAAGGTTTAAGGTATAGCCAACCATAACACAAACATGCAAACATGTTTGAGTTAAAGTACTCCACTGGATACAGGATAACAATTTTGTTAAGCAGGTTGTACATCCGTAATCCAAAAATCTGAAACCCAAATGCTCCAAAGTCTGAAAATGTTTGAGCACCAACATGACACAAGTGGAAAATTCCATACCTGACCTTATGTGATGGGTTGAAGTCAAAACACAGTCAAAACTTTACTTCATGCACAAATTAGAAATATTGCATAAAATTACCTCCAGGCTAGGGTGTATGAGGTGTATATAAAATATAAATGAATTTGTATTTAGACTTGGGTCCCATTCTCAAAATATTTCATTATGTATATGGAAATATTTCAATCCAAAAAAGTCCAAACTCTGAAACACTTCTGGTCCCAAGCATTTTGGAAACGGGAGACTCAACCCATATAACAATTATGCCTCCTAAAAACATAGCTGATTTAAAAATGCAATGGATTTGGATCATGACAGGGAAACATCTATTGCCATGGTTCTTTCATACTGTATTGCTATGATGAAGGTAAGATATTTTACCACAGAAATCTGTACCCAGCAATTGGTCCTACCTTCCAAGGCACCTTTTGTATTTTTTGTACTTTGAATGTGGCGTTGGTAAACTGATTCACAATACTATTTCTTTTCCCTATGATAGATCTTATTGACATATCCAGGAAAAAATCTCACTTCCCTTTTAGCTAAAAGCTCCAACCAGCATACCACAGGTATTTCAGGTTAGAAAATTAGTGGGTATGAGACCAGAAATTATAGAAGGAAAAGGAGTATAATCAGATCCTGGTGTGCAGATTGTTTTTTTAGCTTGCAAATTCCCTCTTTCCGGTGTTTCAACTTTCAAAGGCTTATGGTAGTTTAGAGGCAATCCTCTTATAAGTGTTCAAATTGTAATGATTATAGGAACAAGTTGTAATTGTTTCTAGCAAGTTTTTAAGAGTCTTTGATGTTATGATTAGTGTTTTATATGTTAATATATTGATAGGGGTGCTTATTTGCTTGTTCCCTTGTATGCTTTTATGGTTTCTAGGTTCAATGTGCAAATAAATCTTTGATCTCAGTAGGTCTATTTGGTTAAAAAAGAAAGCTGAAAGAAATTAAACGTGAGAAGCACAAGGTTTTGCAGCATTTACAAAGTGAGACAGGGGATTTCACCGTAAGAGTGCAAAGCTAGGGCCCGTGCATGACTTGAATGTGGAGAAAAGTACCCCCAAAGCCACACCACACATGAAGAGGGTTCTGCGCTATGAAGAGTTGGTCCCATGATGTGCCATCATTGAGCTGTGGCTCCTTTGTAGTCAGGGCGTAGCTACATGACACAGTCTGGGTTGATGTCACACTGAGCAAATCAAAGGCAATGCCCTGCCTGCCTTCCTTTTTCGTGTTTGCCTCCTGCCCTTCAGAAATCACCATGGGGAAGAATTCTGACTTTGCAAAGGTTTCATTTCCAGCTATCCTCTCATCATGCATGATTTTAGGAAACTGGCTGGAATGTAGTGCCTCCTAGAGCGTGCCCCTTGACAAGAATTGCTAAATTTCAAAAGGATTTTACTTTTTGATAGATAATACCTATGAGAGGAATTTAGGGTTTCATCAAACCTATCAATAAAACTAACAGCAAGGGAAAGGTACTTAGTCAAGCCACTCAAATACAGGGTTAGGTAAACGTGTACAGCACTGAGTAATTAATGGTATGACACTTTTTGTTTTATGTTGTACAGAAAAAATCCCAGCATGCTTTACTGAAAATACAGGTTAGAGAAACTCATAAGGGAAAAAGGAAGAGAGAGCATCAAATTATACTTAATACTTCCATTCCAGCTCCTCTGGTGCTGTTTTGCAATGCTCAGGTTTCAATACTGCCAAAGAGAGAGAGAAATGATCTTGCGTTTACCTTTGCTGTACACAATGCAGTTGTTTTTGTTGTCTTCCACTCCTTGCCAAGTCACATCTAGCAGCCACTTGGGACCAGCAGTCAGCACCATTGGGACCTGAGCCTTTGTCTTCTGTAGAAAGAACGATAACAAACAGATGCCATTTGCTTTCATTGATTAAAAATTTGAATACTAACTGTACTAATCATTTTATTTTTATAAACAACTAAATCTCCCAAACCATAATCCAAGTCCTTATTCCCCTGTCTCATAATATCTTTTTAAGATGACAGAAGCTGTAAGGCTTTACTGCTTTCACTAATCTGAATGGTAGAATTATTATCAAGGATTTTTTTTTTTCCCTAAATGATACTGGATCAGATCTCCCAGATTAGACAGATCTCTTGTGGCTCTGAATTATAAAGAGAATGCAGATGACTTTCATTGCAAAGAGCAAAGTGTTTAGAAGTGAACTTTAGACACATTGTACTTTACTATCAACAGGATCTCACTATTTCCTGAAACAGACAGGAAAGAATTTAAAGAATCAGGATCCATTTCAAAGCTCTATCCTGAGCAACATTTATATTAGAGTAGGAACTTATTCTGAATGAATAATGAAATCCACCCATCCCCCTTTGCTAAGAGTGGATACGTAGTCTGACGGTAACTGAAATAATAATAATGCTAATGATTCACCAGACATTGTCTCCAGAAAGACTGTAAAAGAGGAATCGTGAATAAATTCAAGCAGAGCAACCAAAGCATGACATCCCTGTGCTCTGGGAACCACAGAAGCAGGGAGACAAGTGCTGCAGTTCTAACAAAGTATTTTCAGCGTACATTTTAAACATAAGGCTCAAAACGTTTATCATTTTTGGCTGTTTGGCACCCAAATTACTTATCTTTAAAATTCTGCTGATAAATTTACATGGCAGGAAATAAACTGGGGAGTAAATAAGTAAGCCTTAACACAACTATGCTTCCCGATGAGTCAGAGAGAACAGGCATTCAGACTTTTATCATTCACCAGTCCATGTTCTGTATATCAAACATCATGAAGTCACAACACAGAGTACAATACAAGGGTCTCAAGGTAATTTTTGAACTGAATTCTCACCTAGATATGATCCTGCCAAAGAGATCTCAGCCCATTCTGGGATTTTCCCACATGTTATGTGCTATCACAAATTTCCCAAATTGGTATTAACAAGCATTCACTTGAGGAGTTCCGTGTAATCTGGCGATTTCAAATCTCTCTGGAGTCTGGAAAACCCATTTCACCCGACTCATGACAACAATGATAACAACGTTGTCAACTGCAAAGCCATATGAAAAACTGTGCATAACATGAATGCTGGCCCATTTCCTAAAGTATCCATTGTTATAAAAGGTAAAATCTGCTATTTAATGGAAAATCATCCATGATGTATAAATTTAAAAAGAAGTCTGAAAAAAATACTTCACAAGAAATGATAAATGCCTGAGGAGATGGATGCCTCAATTACCCTGATTCGATTATTACACATTATATTCCTGTACCAAAATACCTCATGTACCCTATAAATATATGCTATTATTCACCTATGATAATTAAACATAAAAAATTAAAAATATTTCAAATATTAAAACAGAAGTAGCAGTAAGTCAGAAACAAATAAATTCTTGCACACTGATCTTTAGTATTCATATTTTGATTCATCTTGGAGTCTTAGCTTTTCCACTATGCATCTTATGTTCATAATTGTCAAATATAACCATGAAAAACAGTCATCTGAAAGCCTTGTGAAAAAGAAATGATTTTATATTATATATATTAACAACCGAAGCAAAATAGGTATCAAGTTATTCCTATTATCAGTCTGATTGACCATTATTATTTATTATTTTCAAAATAAAATTAGAGGAGAAACACGCTTGAATTTGAAATGACAGTGATCCAAATCCGATTAAATATTAGTTCTTCATGATGCATATTTTGCTCCTTTTATGACCAGAGTAAACCACAGATCAGGACCCTCAGGTGTCCAAGCGGAAGCAGAAGAGTCAGGGGAAGGAGTCTCCCTTTTCTATAAACCTGTGTGTGTCGGGGGTACCTAGTGGTCTTATTTGTAACATCCACTCTCTTACGATGTTAAATAACAGATTTCACAACAGGCACCTGGTCTTATTTCTACTGTATTCTCTTATTCAAGAAAAATAATTATCTTAAATTATTTAATCTTTCTAATACTTAAGGCCATATGAATTTCTACATAGTAAATGAGCTCTTATGATTTTTCATAGATAATATAAAAATAAATATTGATTGCTTACATTCTTTAGGGAATCTTTTAGTTTAAAGTAAATCAATGAATTTGCCAATATTATAATCTTTCATTCATTTCACAAACAAACAGACCCAGTCCTGGACTTGGTGCTAGGGATATGAGCAACTGTTTTTTGTTGAAGGGTATAGACAAATAGAAAGTAAAAAAAAAAAAAACACATTTAATATGCTGTGAAAAGTACCATGGTAGGAAGCTCTAAGACACATAAATTGTTTTGGGGTCAGTGAGAGCAAGGCAGAAACTTCTGGCCTGTCGAGTCAGGGGAGATACCATAGAGGAGGTAACATCTAGGCAGGATTTTAAAGGATAAACAGGAAGAATTTGCAGTTGCTGGAAACAGTGTGGGCAAAGGCTGAGCAGTATATAAGAGAGTGGAAATACAGGAAATAGTGAGTAGTTCTGGGACTCTGGTTTAAGTTCTTATAAAGTCTTTAGAACTTTTCTTGGTATGTAGAAAGCATAGAAAACCATTAGCTATGATCATCATAATCATCATCAATATTATCATTACTGATAAATGGAAAGGACATAATAGCAGATGTGTCTGGCAAGGTAGATTAGAAATAGATCTTGAAGGACCTTTACATATTGCACAAAACCTTTTGTGGATAATTCTATAAGAAGAAGAAAGCCAATAAAGATTTTTTTAAGCAGACAGAATATGGGTACTACTGTTGATGATATTTATGCAAGCATTTTGTTAGACACTTCCCTTTCTTACCTACTCTTTATATATTTTCAGAGAGGAAAATTGCAACTGAAAGATTAAATACTTTCTCTTAGGTCACATAGTTGGTAGAGGCAGAGCCAATATTATATTTAGCTTTGATTCTGAACACTACCACCCCTACTGTGACTAACCATCCTGGTTTTCATGAGACCGAAGTGATTCCCAGGAGGCTGTACTTTCAGTGCTAAAGTCAGAAAGTCCTGGGCAAACAGGGTTGTGTTATTCACTCTCGCCCAACCACTACTACTATTAAAACAGTATTAGTGGTTTACATCTATTGAGCACTTGTGAAATGTTGGCTGTTAAGGTAAGTACTTCACCTGAATGATTTTTTTTTTTTATTTTTAGAACTCCAATTAGTACTATTAGCATTTTTTCCATTTTTATACATAAGCAAATTAAGGCTTAGAGGAGTTGATTTTGTGACTCAAGTAAAAGTATTTGATTAATATCTTTCCTTAACGGTAAGTTAGGCATTATATCTTTTAAAACTCTGGCAAACATTATTATGCCTGGGCACAGGTAGAATCAGATATATTAAGAAATTGAATTGAAGGGCAAACAATTTCTCTTACTCCAAATCAATAAAGCAGAAGCAAAAATGGAGCAAAGACCTGCTGAAAGCTATACCCAAGTGGTAAAGTAAATAATAAGTAGATAAAAAATCGCAAGGGACCAGTTATTACAGTTTTGAGAAGGTAAGTCAATTTCTTTCTGAAGAAGTCAACTTTTGTAGAGATTGACTGCCTTCAAAGAAGATTACTAAGTGTGAGAAGGAAGGAGTTAGCCAGGATTATATGAAATCTACACTCCAGAAAAATCCATGAATAGAAAATAACAATAATATTCACTTTGATCATTAGCTTCACTTTCCCATGTCTCTCTCTAACACAAGAATTCATAAAGTTTCAGAATGTTAAGAACTGAAAGCAACTTTAGAGCTCATTGCATTTAATTCCCCAATTTCACAAACAAGGAAAGTAAGGCCAAGATTTTTATCTAGCATCCTACAAAGGGTACAACTGGCACAGCATGTTGGGAAAAGAGAACAGATGGTAAAAAGTGTGGTAGGCAGGACAGTGGTCTCCCAAAGATGGCCTTGTCCTAACCCTAATCCCCTGGAACCTGTGAATATATTACCTTACTTGGCAAAAGGGATTTCAGAGATGTGATTAAGTTTAGGACCACGAGATGGTGAGATTATCCTAGATTATCCAGATGGACCCAGTCTAATCACATAAGTCCTTAAAAGTAGAAGTGAAAGGCAAAAGAGTAAATCAAAGAAATTCCACATGAAGAAGATCTCACCTGCCCTTGCTATCTTTAAAGATGGGATAGTGAGACCAGAAATTAAGGACTGTGGTGGTGTGTAGAAACTAGGAATGACCCCTAGTTTACATGAAGCAAGAAAACAGAGACTTCAGTTCTACAACCTCAAGGTACTGAATTATACCAACAACCCAAATAAGCATGGAATGTATTCTCTCCCAGAACATTCAGAAAGGGACACATCCAGCTGATACCTGGCTTTTAGTCTTTTGAGACCCATACCAAATTTCTGACCCGGAGAACTGTAGGAAAATAAATTTGTGTTGTTTTAAACCACAAAGTTTGTGGTAATTTGTTTTGGCAGCAAATAGAAAACTAATACAAAAGGTATTCAGATTTATTAACTTAGAATTAAAACAAAAAATGACTAAAATTCCTTATCACATGTGCCCCAAAGCGTGAATCAACTTTCCCTTAGCTGGAAAAACACCAAATCTACATTGTCATTCCACAATCATTAATCATTTATTTGTAAGTCATTAGATTTATTTAGTGTTCTCATTTTAAAGTAAAAGAAAATACATAGTGGTGACTATAATAATTCCTGCTGATATAATTGGTTATTTAGAACATTTCCTGAATCACCATTGACTTTTGTCAAGGTATAACAAAAGGACATGATTGTTTCTGGAGTCAAATTACCTAGGTTTGAATCCTGCTACATGCTATTTGAAGCATCTGTGACCAGAAAATCACTTAAACTTTCTGAGTCTCAGAACATATTAATACATCTCAGCACTGGTGATAACAATTTTTATTTCAGAGGCTGTTGTGTAAAGCAACTAGCACAGTGTTTAATACTCTATATAGATGCATATCAAACTTTTGCTGAATAGCTACATGAGTAAATGAACTAAAACATACAGAAACCATTTACTGAATCCCTATTATTTCTCAGGCACCGTAATGCTTGCAGTGATTAGCATAGACATCAAGGCAAAATCTCTTTATTATCCAGTTTAATGGTTATGATAGTCATTAGTACTATTGATCAATTATTTCCAACTCTCCACTTTCCAGCTTTCTTTTAAAGTTAGGTATAAAGATATAGCTTTACTTGACCAGTAAAACTAAAGGAGTGACTTGTGTCACTTCCACACAGAATCAGTAAAAGCCAATGCCTTCCCCAAAGTGATTGTGGAAGCAGGTAACAAAACGGAACCCCTGGGAACTACGTTGGTCATGTAGCATAGGAAAGAAAGAAATGTTTTTATGTAAAAAGCTATTATGATATTAGGGTCACTAGTAACCTTAACTTATCCTCACTTATACAAAGAATTTCTTCTTTTTTTTTTCCATTTTGAAATAACCTAAGGGCTTTTATAGGTTAAAGTTTACACTTTATGGCTATCTAGGCCGTCTCTTTCAGTAATAAATCAATTCAAGGTACATAACAAGAGCCTTGAATTTTACTTAAAGTGGAATGTTCTCTTTAAAAAAAAAAAATCACATGCACTTTTGAGGCTCTACACTGTAAGTTTAAAAATTCTGCACTCCTGGACGTGGTTTGAACCCGGAGTTTCACGTTTAGACAGCCCACAACTAGACAAACTTGACAAGGACAAAATGGGTCAAAAGTGTCATTTCTTAGGAATAATTAAAATCATCTAATGTGGATAAAAGAGGTCAAACTAGCATCCACTTCTCACTAACCTTTGGAGTTACTGGACCGACAAAGGAGGTAGCCTTCAATAAATGTTTATAGTCAAGCCAAAAGGTTAATGGAGATAAAAGTAGACAGCCCAAAGGTAAAGAATAGAGGAGAATTCTAACCCAAGAAACTGGTGACATAATGTTGTCCTAAGGATTCCAAATTTTGCTGGAAAAATTTGTTGAGGATTTCCAAAATGAGGGTTAGGAAGAGCTTGAAGTCGCAGAAAATCTTCCTGTGAAAAGAGCTTGTTTTTACATTGCATCCCTTCAAAAGAACTAGAAGTGTTATCTGATGAAAAAATTGGCCTCCGTTCACTTTAGTTTAGAAAACATAACAGAATACCATTAGAGAGTCTCACACCAGTGCCATGAAATGTAGTTTGATGCTGTTGAAAATGCTCTTGGTGTGTTGCTTCTGTAACAGGATAATAGGTCAGAAGAGCTGATGCCTCTTTGGCAAAATGCTATTGTTTTAACAACTCATAGCTGTTTCTATTCTCTCAGCTATAAAGCATATTCAATAATAGGCCTAGAAAATTTTCAGAATTACTGTAGACATTAGATTGATATAGTTAGAACCAAACACACACACATACACACACATAGACATTTTCTTGCCCTTAGAAATTAGAAATTTCTTCCCCTTAACTAAATTATTCTCTATATTTAAATGAAAAAATGGTACTGCATGTGATTTGACCTTTTACAACCACACAGAAAATGTTATATGGTAAAAGTTTCAGTTAATGTAGCCAAGTAGTTCTCCACACTGGAATTCAATTCAAATTCAATCTGACAGTCATGAAAATATTATATCACTCTCCTTCTAACTATGTTAAGTCTCTAGTGAAAACGAACTTGAAATTTAAAAATTTCCTTCACCAACAGCCCATCCTATGAAGACATAACAACTTATAACCTAAGTCATACGACAACTTAAAATCTTGAAAGTACCTGGACTGGGAAAAATATGCCAAGTAATAAATCAAAACCCTATACAATTGTATTTTCAGTAATCCTGAGCATGGAATACAGTCTCAACATTATTGATTTGACTGGAACCATATAACTTTTAGTATGATAATTTCCGCCCAATGAAACACCATTTTTTTAGTAAATGACATTTAAAAAGTTATACATGAATCTGTGTGAATGTTTGCACTTGGTGCTACTGAGGCAAAGAATTTTTTTTCTTTCTTCAGAAAACAGAGTTTCATTTTAAACTACAAAAAAAGTCACTCCATGTGATCCTGTAGAATCAACATTTTTCATGTGATATAAAAACAGGTTCTTACAAATAACAGTGGAATATTCTCCATAACTAATTCCAAACATTCAGACATAACTGGGTATATCATGTGTGTCCATTAAAATCACATGTTTCCATTTAAAAATGGAATAAAATAGATAAAATAGCCACTGAACTACTTTGGGATGTCACCTCAGTGAGACTTGCAGTCTTCTTTTTGTTTACTGTGTCTAAAAACAAGGTGTATGTGTGTGTCTCTGTGTGTGTGTTTGGTGTGCAAACAGATCTAAACAAGTAACTTGGAAAACTTCCGAACTCATACCAAGAAAAACTCTTATCTGCATTTATTGTTTGGGAAATAACAAAACTCAACTTCATAAAACATTATCAAATTTGCATTGTTTCAAAAAAAATTGATATGGCACACATATTGTCAAACATAAGCCCAAAGATATTAAGAATACTCCTAAATTATTATAGAAAAGATACGGAAAGGACAAATGGGAAAGACAGTGACGTGCTATAACAAGAACCACTACACTATATCATTAAGCGCAGAACAGATTTATGAATGGAGATACCAGAAAGATTTTATTAGAAGAGTGTTTTTCTTGAGTAAGCTTCTACAAAATATCCTTTAAGAGCAGCTCGAGAGTGAAATTCCAAAGAACTTCTGCTAACAAATGTCTTCAAGTAGACTGTGGTATGTGGGATCTCAAACACGATCAGAGACTTTTGAAAAACAAAATGAGTGTGAAATAAAATGATAGAATTCTTGGCTACTATGTCCATACTCCTTATGTCAGACAGTTTTATCTCTCTGAACCAAAAATTTAAATAATCATTATCTCCGAGGTATATTTGCCTTGAGTTCTCAAAATTGTTGGAACATATTATCTTAACATGAGTCACTGCTTGAATATAGGAATTTCAGTATAAGAAGTAATGATCTTGTTAGAAAAGAAAACAAAAATAGTTCTATATATATGTGGGTTATTAAAAACAATCTGCTTCCAAATAAGAATAATTATTTCATGATATTTAAAAATAATATAAAATTATTATTCAAGATTACTCTAAAGATAAAGATATTTCATTTTTCCAATTGGAAGAATCTCTAAACAAACAATAGACATCTAAGTTATTCAGATATTTATTATAGTTTCATTTTCCAAAAAGAATAGACTCGTTTCTCTTTCCCTTTTGCCAACTTCACTCCCACAGTCTCATCTGTTCTCCACATACATTTGGCTCCAAAGAGGAACTATTCCCTCCAAGCTGGCAATCATTAACTTCAACCTTTTATTTTATACAGCTCTGAAAGTCACAGGGTGTTTAAGGAGTGTTGTTTTGATCCTGGCAGAATTTCTGGGCTTGCACCTAGTGCAATGTGCAAAAAGTGTGTCAGCGCTGAAACTCTGGGAAGGGAAAACTAAATTGCTCTTGAGTGGCCCCTCTTACATAAGTCTGTCGCATAAACCTGTGGCAGGGTTCAGGAACCCAGAGAGCTACAGTACCAGCTATGTGACCCGGGGCCAGTCACTTAACCTCTGAAGGTCTCATCTTCCTCCTCTGTAAGATGATCTTATATGTCCCTTACAGCTTGATAATGATATTATTATAAGACCTTCTACTACTGAATACCCATCAAACCTAACTCAAATTCTGGGTATGAAGGAGGATACATGAATGAAATTTCAACAAATTGGCTTAGACTTACTTAAAGAAATGCTGCTATTTTTGTTGGTGAATCAGTAAATAACTCCATTTTGATTTACTGTACTTTGATTACTTTAACCTTCTTAAAAAAAAGTGATGTGGTTAAAATAAAAATGTTAGTCCGAAGAATATGGAGAGTATGTAAAAGATGTATAGACATATTCAACAGTTAATGGCTTATTAAGTCAAAAAGAAAAATAGCAGTCAATGCTGTTTAGCAGTCTCTTTTTGAGAATTATTCCAAAGGCATACGGTGCAAGAGAGAAAACACTGTCCTGCACAAAGTCGTCCTCAGATGCTGAGATATGTCCATCCTTCATGAATTAATATGCTGCAATATGAAATGAATCTTTCAGTCACCATTCCGAGTCCTTCCTTCTTATTACTGTTCTAGCCAACCTTAACTTCTGTCAAAAAAGGAGGGCAATTCCAAATTCTAATATTAACAAGACAGTAAATTTTAAAACCATATATATATTTATTTAATTACATGTTGTTTTCATGATTTGTACTCTTATATCCATCTATGATCATAAACTATTAAAAACTCACATAGTTTGAACTTAAAATGTGCCTCATATTATGATATTTGAAATTGATCGGAAAACTGTAGGTCAGAACTAAAAGAATAGGAATAAGAAGGGTATCTCTCTCCAAAGGGGAAAAAAGGTATGGAATTATTAAACTATATACTAGGTGCTGTGATAAATATAGTACCTTTCGGGAAGACAGATTTTCTGAGACAAATTATTGAAAATCAAGTTACTGAAAGTCAGGTACAAAAAATTAAAATTTTAGCAAACTAGTTGGCAAAAGTGTGAAAGTGTTAGAGTAGTTGAACAAAGCTTATCTAATCTGTGAGACATTTTAGTAACAAAAATATTACAAACACTCATATTAAGTATCTAAAGTAAGAGTCTGACCATAAGGATTGTATGTGTGTGGATATATATATTTGGTTATCAACAGATTCAAAAAGACTATACTGATACTACACTTTCAGAGAGTAAAAGCCAAGTGCCCAACTCACTGGGGGTTGGCCCTCTCCTCTGGAGGTAGGCTGCCTTGCTTTCCACAGGAGACACAATGAGAATAGGACTCCGAACAAATTCATCTCTCCATGCTTCCAACACAGAGGACCTTTGTTCAGCCTGGGGCAACTAAAGGAGAATGCTATGAAGTCACAAGCAAATCAGATAAAGCTTTATTAATACTGTCCCTGGAAAATTTCTCACATCTTATTTTTTATTTTAATTAATTTTCCATGGAATGCTGTTTATGAGAGGCAATGTTTCTGTGCTT
Organism: Propithecus coquereli; assembly: GCF_000956105.1. NCBI lineage: Eukaryota > Metazoa > Chordata > Mammalia > Primates > Indriidae > Propithecus > Propithecus coquereli. Next base: position 7,304,063 of record NW_012147841.1, read on the forward strand.
GTTGTAAACCTGAACTTTTGTATTAAAATATTTAATTTCTTAATCAAGTATATTTTGGAGAATAGTCTCAGTAATAAGAGAAAATTCAATTGTAATAACTGCTTTCTCAATTTTTTATCCTATCATATTCTTTACTAAAAATAGAAATATGAATAAAAGCAGCAATATGTATGTTGGAAAGGATAATTAAATGAAGTTAACATGGCTAACGAAACTATCTATTAAAACTTAATGGTTGGGTGCAAATATCAGTGGGTTAAATGCTGCATTTAGTTGCATGTGAATTATAATGAAGTTTGCAACAAGTTGTTTTATAAAGTCCAGATGTGGATTTCGCCAGATAAAAAATGTAACGTTACAAATAAAATCATTCCAATTAATAATAACTAATCAGCATTATATGTGGATTTCTCTATACTGTTTCTATTTTGAGAGTGGTATTTAGGTTATTCTGCTCTGAAAATAATCATTTTAAACTTTTACAGAATTAAGTATGTTAATTATCTATTCAGTAACATTTATTGAATGGCTACCACATAGAAAACCCTGAAAATAGAGAGATGAAAAATGAGTTACATTTCCTCCAGATGCTCACAATGTATTGATAATAAAAATATCTAAATGGCATACACATGGATTATTTAAATAAATATTGCTAATCAAGCTCATTATATTTTAAGTCTGTGAATGATATAATTGGAACTGCAATGCATATTTGATGGTCCATGACCAAATGACAGTGTAGGAATAGATAAGAAGTGGTTTATAGACTCATTTTTATGGCTAGAAAGGATCTTTGTGACAATTGAGGACTATGCTTTAATTGTACAGTTAAAAACATTGAGGCTTCCTCTAATATAAACTGAAAACCTATAAAATGTGGATCATATCTTTATTAATATAATTATGTCTAAAACTTAATCATAGTGATCTTTTATATTTATATTTTGGTTTATGCCATGTACTCCACATCTATTCAACATCAGTTTGCTATAAACCCATTTAATTTCTGACTGCAAAATAAAGTATATCATAAAAATAAATAGAAAATATATTTTGAGAAGTATTTCAAAAGTTGAAATATTTTGAGAAATATAACCAAGATGAATATGTATATATTATTTTAAGTATATAGTCATTAACTTAATATGCTTTGTTAATTAATGGTCAATAGATGGTTTAAAAACTTGTACTTCGGGGCCAAGCTGATTGAGATTGCACCACATCCCTATCACTTAGTGGCTGTATGACCTTGGAAAGGTTACTTAACTACTCTGCATCTCAGTTTCATCACCTTTAAAATAAATATAATAAAAGCATTTATGTCATAGGGTCATTCTGCTGATTAAATGAGTTAGTATATGTAATGTGCTTAGGCAGTGCCGGGTATGTCATTCTATACGAGCATTTGGCATCTGTTTCTAACATTCCTAAAGAAATCTGTTTCCACAGAAGTGCAGAATTCCCAGTAAAACAAGAATTTTGCCTGGCTGTAAAAGTAACACATTGCCTTAATATATGATTTAGAACATTTTATTAGCAGTAACTATGTATTACAATTCTAGATGCTACATTACTTTTAAAATTAATTTTTACAATTCTGTGAAAGAGATTGTTATGCCCATTTTATATAAATTAAAAATTGAGAGTCTGAAAAGTTAAACAACTTGTCCAAATTCTCATTGCTAGAAACTGCCTTAACTATGAATTCCCTTCTGTTTTTCTCTTAGCATATCTGTAAGAAACTGAACTCTGACTATGATGTTAAAGCAATGAGAATCTCCTTAGGAATTGTGTTAAATATCAATTCTTCATGTCCATGAAAACTAGCTTAAATGATCTTCCCTGAGTCAGTGGTTAGCAGTTTCTGTTTTACATTATGCATGATTCCTAGCTGCACTTTGTATAAGCTAATTGCATGGTGTCTCATTAATAATCTTCAGGGTTTTTCGAGCTGTGAAATTTATAGCTTTTGTGGTGAATTATTTCTCACATCTGCACAGTTTGGGGTCTTGTAAGTCTAGTTGAGATACTAAATATCAATATCAGGCATCAAGTAGGAATAAGGGGAAAAGACTGAACATAGTCTAGTTAGTGATATAAAAATATTGAAAAACAGCTAATACTTTTTAATATTTTATTTTTATAACTGCAGGCATTTTTATACCTGTAGAGATGATTATCATTACAATGGGTAAAAAATAGCCTATATAAATGTTTCTGATCATAAGTAGAATTCATGATGAGATTCAAGATGTCTTTGGGCTAAAATCCATTCAATTCAGCACTGATTGCACCAGAACAAATGAATGGTATTCTCTTGATGCTCAACTAGTCAGCAGACATAGTAGGGCCTCTTCCCAGTACTTTGTGGTGAGGTATCAGCATGCAATCTGGGAAGCAAGGCAGTCCAGCCAGCCTTCATGCCTGAAGGCCGATTCCACTCCTTAGAACCTCTGACGTACCCACGTAGGGAACCTCAACTGCACTGCGAAATCTTGGCTCACTGATGGAGGATTTTCCACTTAAAGAATCTTTCAGTCTGGGTATCATTAGTATGATCCTCAGATTAAATTTGTGTTGTTCACAGGTAGTCAAAAAGAGCCTCAGTAAAAAGCATTGGGTGGAAATAGTGTAGAGGTGGCAAAAAGGTAGTTATTTTGACTCAGTGGGTCTAAAACCAAATAGTTCAACTGTAATTTAAATATTATTTATGGCATACTCACAACAATGTGTTTCTAGTATCTGATGAGCATGATAAGGGAAAGCAGCAGAAAACTCAGTTCATATGCTTATGGACTTTATGGGGAAGCAATGAACACAGTGCCCTAAAGCTTGGGCTCTGGAGCCAGATTGCTTGAGTTTAAATCCAACCTTTGCTACCATCTATGGTGGGATCTTGGCAAGTAGCTCCACTTCTCTATGCATGGGTTCCATTAGAGTAATAATAATAATTATTATTATTATGTCTTATGGGGCTGATGTGAAGATTCAATAAGTTAATGCTTATAAATCACTTAGATTTATACCTGAAAAATATTAAATCCTCATTTGGAATTATTATGTGTAATGATTTGGGGAAATGGGGCAAAATTAAGAAATAATTAAATTTCTGTGAAAATTCCTGTGCCAATTTATTCTGTTCAATGTCAACAGAATGATCAGTGTATCATAGTTATAAATGTGTGAGAGATTTTGCTACTTTGACAAATCTTTTTAGTTTTTATCTACTAAGTAGACTGGCTAGTGGGGAGACAACCTTACCACTGCTAACACAATGAAAAGATTTTAATGGTAACTCAATGTTAGTTGAATAAAATCTTACTTTGAACAATGAAAAGCTCTACTTATTGGTTATAAAATAATATACTACTCTGATTGAGTTACTTCAAATTTCCTACCTGCAGTTTTTCCTAGTACCTATGAGATGCAAAAACTTGCTTGTAGGGCATTTGAGAAGTAGTTTGAGAAGGGTCTGGTCACTGAGTTTCTAATTATGCTACTTCCGTGCATTGGACTCTAAATAGAGAATTCCTCATCTAGTACAAAAATTTTAGAATATGCAAAATTCTTACACCATATGCTGGAACAAAGCCTTAAATATAAATACCATAATCTTAAATACTTACTGAATTCATTCTATGTTGTTTCATTTGTCAATTAAAATCAAACCAAGCCAAAAACAAAGCAAAATCCCACATGATTATAAAGACCATGACTTTTTCCTTATGTAGTTATTATTTCATGCTAGTGATATGTATTTTTAAAAACGATCTAGAAACTCACTAAACTTAGGTTTGGGTCTAACTTTGTCTCAAAGTGGTTGGATTACTTTGAAAAAATTAATGACTTCCTGAGCCAGTTTCCTCCTTCGTAAAGCGAAAGAACAGGGACTCCACGATGTCTAGGGCACCTTCTGGCTCTAGGATTTCATGTACTTTAGATAGAAGAAACTCATAAACAGACTTGCCTAGTGTTTTTCAGTCTTTTTAAAATCTCTGCTTTCCTTTCTGGATGTTAAAAACAAATTCATGGTCTTTAAAATTTAGCAATTTAAATAAGCACAGTGACTATAAATACAAATGACACGGAAGTGCCACACTCCCTAGGAACAAAGATAGAGTGCCTTCAACAAATACATGTACTTCTCTGCACACTCTCTGATGGAGCTTCTCCTCCATTATATTTGAGAATCACAAAACAGTGTCACTAATTCACTATGAAGTGGATTTTCCCTAATTCAACTCTGCAGAAGAGAAAAGCTAAACTACAAACTCAAATGGAGTTTGCTCTGCCCCTTGATATATCCAGGGCAAAATGCTTTTATTTACTATTCTGTCTTTTGCATCTTCTGAGATTGTGCACCCCCAGATAAGGCAATAAGCTTGAGCATATATTTCCCTGTTGTGCTATTACAGAGTAACCCAAGTTCTAGTTTCTAATAACCAAGACTATAAGAATATTTTTGTTGGTGGTTTTTTTCAAGTTATTAAATGAGACTTGTTACTACCCTTCACAGTGCTGTGGAAAGTACCCTTCCAATCAAAGCCAACCAGTGAATACTTTGTGACTAATGTGGCAAATGTTGATAAGGACATAACATATAAGATACAGGGCCTAACTTCCTTTTTGGCCCAAATCACACTATTCTACAACATACAGAAGAAAGTTTGATAGTTTTTCACTAGACTAGTTTAAGCAACCCTAAAGTAAACTCAACGATAAGGCCAACTGATAGAAAAATCTCAAATGTGAAAAATTACACTATCTTCATTTATTATGTATAATGATAAGTGTGGATTATAAATAAACTGGAGAATTTTAAAAGTCCTTCTCATTTAATTGCTGTGAATAGACTAAACATATGCAACAAAACCAAATTATCTTGTAGTTATTCCTGTCTTAAAAGCAAAGACTTTAGGGGTAAGGAGAAAGGGCAGGGAGTGAAAGTAGTGATAAAAGGAAGGGTCCAGCCTTGGGACTGGTGCATAGTGAGACCGTGTTCCAATAAGACTCAACAAATAGCTCTGATCTGAATCTAAGTGATGGGAAATAGCCTGTAGCTTCGAGATTAGCTGCTTCACACCATTTCTGAGTTAAGCCAGCACAAGTAACATCATGAATGCATAATTATAATTATGCATTAGAGTATGCATAATGATCTTAAAATTGGTAAACAAAGAAAAAGCATCAGAATTTCTTTATTTTCAGGATCCTGTTACAGAAGCCAAAATATGACTAAGATTTTAAGGAGGGGTGACTTACTGAAACTTTTTTGCATAAAATTTGCCAACTTGAGGAAATAACTGATGAATCACTATTGTTATAAATTCCCTTTTAGGAAATTCCACATAAACGAGTTAAATCAAAGAAATGCAATAGGATATTTCAAAACATATGAAGCAAACACTCAGACATGCTCAGATTTAAAATATTCAAAGTTAGAGACAGAAATAGGAATTAATATCTTGCACTTCTGATATGTCTAATAAAGTAATCCGTATACCTGGAATTGTTTGGAAAAAGATAATGATCTGTAACTGGCTAATATAAAATAGGTAAAAGAACTAAGAAATGTATTGGAAATAATTAATGGCAAGTAGGGGATTTGTTTTTCTTTTTTTTTTAATTTTTTTTATTTTGCAAACTACTCGATTCTAGAACTCTAACCATAAGTAGGTGTCATCTGAATGTCTTCAGTTGTGATGTAAATTCGTTTCATTTCAGCTTTCCAAAATGACAGTAGAACTCTAGATGAATCATATCTCTTCATATCTTGAAAGATAGTATGTCATATAACTTCTACTTTTTTTGTAAGTTTGCCTTATATTTTTCAAGCAAAATGATTTTATATTCTGGATCCCTAATCTTTTCTCACGGTGCTATTTTTACTGCTTTGCTCTGGTACTTGGCCAAGTTCTCTTCATTCTTCTTAACAGAGTCTTGAACTGAATACCGTTGTCTTTATAAGGGTGTTGGTAAACCTGAAAGCTAATAGTTCCTATAAGGGCCTAGTCCATCCATACACAGGGTAAGATGCTTTGAAGAGCATTTTTTCTTCTTCACTGAGGCAAAAAGGATATCAAAAGCTACCTGGAACTCCTTTTATGTTTTATTTTTTTCTTGCCCCTCCTTTCCACTAAAATTCGGAGAAACCATTCAACATTCTTTTTTTTAAAAATCCTTCCTTTATTGATTTTTCTTGTATCATGTTCATTATTTTCTTCACCTTAAGGTCTTGTATCTCTGACTAAAATTCATCAGGTTTTAATCTATAATATTTTGACATTTACTCCAATAATAATTATTTATATTGTCTATAATATTCTTCTCCAGTGCTCTTTTATGTTTTCCCACTCACCCTCCTTCCCCTTCCCTTTCCTTCCCCCCACACACCATGGTTTACTTGGCAGCATCATTACTGACCTCAGTCGTCATTTGGCTATGTGGACATGCTGAACAGCCAGCTGAAAACCACAAATTACATCACACAATCACCTATTTTTCCTTCTCATTAATTTTTAGTACATGTATCATTTTGACTACTGAAATCGTTAGAACTCTATTTCAATCAAACCAACCAATCAATAGTTACTTACTAATCACCTGCTATGGACAATAGCAATCCTGAGTGTTCTAAAAATCACAAAAGAGCAGTTATATTGAAAATGTCTGCAAGATTTTAAATTTTGAATTATGGAGAGGAAAAGTTTCAAAAATCAAGCAACGGGATATAAAAAACTTCCTAAGGCCATCAGTGGCTTGACTAAAGAATTAAGAGAAATAGTTTTGGAAGTGACTTAGATACTGAGGAAGAAGTTTTGAGATGATGATAAGGTTCAACTCTGTCAAGTAAGTAGGCTATAATCCAAATTTCCTCCATGAATTTAAAAGGAGGATGGGAAAATGATCATTTTTAACCTCTCCACTATTTCCCTAGTAAAATAAAAATTAGCTCCATTATTTTAGTTTTTAGGAACATCTAGGTATTTTGACTATATTTTGGTTCACATGCTAAAATGTTACACAGACACACAGACAATTTCAATATGTAATGACCCTGTAGAAAAAGAGAGCAAAGGAGATAGGAAAGTTTGCAGACTTTCTAATAAACAGCCAAGTCTAGATATATTATTAGACATTTGAAAAATTCTTTCATACTTCAACCAAATATTTATAGCTTGTTTTTGGTCAACAAGCTATTCCATTGGTAATGTTAGATGACTGTGCTGAAAATGTTCTTTAGCCGAACCAGGAAAAAATTAGTGTGAAATGATTAAAAGCAGGGAGTCCTAGTTATAAATAGACTCTAAAAGTTCATTTGAAAATGTACCGTTTGGAAGTCAAAATACATTTTTCACTTTCTCCAGTTGTTCTCAAAACAGAGGTTATAAACTCATCAGGGTCTTCAATAATTATGAGCATTTGTTTTAATTTGATTTTTTCATTTTAATCTTCATACAACAAATATGAAAACAAACACACTATTACCATGCATAATGGCAAACTGTCTCTTATAGTAGAAATGTACATTTGAAATGCAGTAAATAGAATAGTTTATTTAATTTGGTTTTTCTCAAATGGCAGTTCATAAATCCCTGGAAAACCTTGAACCTACTGATTTTTTTTCTTTAAAAAGAATCTATATCTTACTCAAACTGAGCAAAGAACTGGCATAGACCCAATATTGCAAATGGTCAAGTCTCAAGGTTAGATTACAAGGTTATTTAGCTCTTAATCTAGCTATATATTACGCATAAATTCCTATGTCCATGAATAAGGGTCATTTGTTAGAGGAAGGAGGGAAAAGGAGGCAGAATGGTTTCCTCATCCTTTTCTGGTCATAAGAAAATTCTTAATGTGATCTGTCTTTTTTGGCCTTCTTCCATCTCCGTTCCTGTCTCCTGCGTTCCAAAATCATTCTCCCTGAATCTTGGAGTCTGTGAGCCTCTTCAACTCCCCCAAAACAGGCTCCTCACTTGAGATATAGATGCCCTATCTCACAAATTACTCCATGCACTAAAATGGCCATTTTTCTCTCTTTTACTATAAAACCAATAAAATACTTCCAATTCACTTAGTGGAATAATTTCTCAGAAAGAACGCAATCTTACTGAATTAAGGAATGAATGATTGCTATGCCATTGATATACCTGTAATTATTCAGCTATTCTTAGTTTTCCAAAATTTATTTTTCCTTTCTCTAAATCTGAACAGTCTTTAACTCTTCCAAGGTATTGTTTGTTCATTTTATTTTTTTAAGTCTCTCCTGTGGCTCTCTTGGCTAAATATTTGATACCTGCAGAATGGCAAGGGTGGAACTTGGGTATTTTTCAGCTAATATAATAAGTAAAAGTAAGTCAGAAAGCTGTCTGTAAATAATGTATAAACTCAGTGGTCACCGCAGCCCGACATACTGACTTCTGAGATGTTTTGAGCAGGCTCGCTGGTTACCAAGTTACTACTGGAGAACTGGAATGAACTATGCTCCTGGGAATTGTGTTCCTCTTTCTTCAGAGAGTGATTTTTGAAACTGCTGAACTCTGGTAGTTCCACGGGTATCATGGCCTCACTACTATCACTTGTCACTAATTGGCAGTAGCTGTTCCAGATAGACTTGGTCCTGGCAAACAGACTGAATGCTTTTCTCTGCCCTTAGGAAATCCGTCTCTCCAGGTGAGGTTGGAGGCCATGTGTGAGAGGTGTGTCAAGTTCGTTTTCCTGCTATTCAGAGAATGGGTAAGTTTCGGACTTCAATGTTTTAGTGTCACCTGTCCACTCTTTTGGACATTCTGAAAATAAGTACTTTTCAAACATATTTTTTTTTTCAATTCCTGATTGAAGGACCACGTAACACCTAATACATATATAGTATAATACAGTATAAACAAATACATCTTTGAAAGCTTAATGCAATTTGGCAAAAAACAAAGTCAATATCCAATTTGTTTCTCATAGCATTATTATCCAGTTGTTATATGCTGGATTCCAATTCACCCCCCAAAATGGGGAACACAGATTTATTTTCAGTAAAAGTTTAAGCAAAAGATGCAGATCTTCATCTATTTTAACTTTTCAAGGAGCCCTGTCGGCACCAGAGCTCCAATATCAGTAATTTCTCAGAAGCCTAGACCACCAGCGATGTCATTTTTAATGTTTTGCTCTTCTTTATAATATTATAAAAATAAATCTTATTCTGTTTTTAATCACAAGCCTTATCCAGCAATCAAGGCAGGTATATAATAAGCGAAGCTACTCTGTAAATCTAAACATTCCCCACAAATGGAAAAGATACAGCCTGGGCTCTCTGATTGTTACTAAGGCGACTATCTAAAATGAAAATCTGATTAACCCTTTTGCTGCCTGGAACTACCCATGTACCACGTTAGCTGACTTCCCTGAACTTATCTCTTCTTTTTCCCCCTCAAGAAATTCATAATTGTGTTGCTCCAAAGTAGTCATGCTCTGGTTCTCCTATCTGAGGCCAAGAGGGCTGTGATGGGTGGCAGTCCCATCTGGACAGCTGAGCGGGGTGGCTGCCTCATCATGGGGAAACAGATATTAAAACAGAGGGCACACAATATCCCACTTATTTAAGGCATCAGTTTGATGAAATCCTTGACAACATTAAAGGATTTCCATTCAATAAATATCAGAGTACCACAGCATTTTCTCTTCACTTGGGAAATGATGTGACAGTAAAAGCTGTATGTTTCACAAACATATTTTCCTCAACTATTTTTGAATGACATTAGCAACTGTTAACATTTTCTAGGAAGAATAATATTTCAAAGCATTATGCAGAGTTTTAGCCAAGAACAAATATCCATCAGGCACTGTCTACTCTCTTTTTACACTTGAACAAAAAAGGGAGTCCAATAGCCAGGGGGGAGGCCGGGATAAGAAGACATATTTCCATGTAATTTTGACCATGGAAGGCTGTGCACTAGAAATTCATTAATAGTTAAATTTAGAAAACTAAGTTGTGTAAAAAAATTAAACTACAATGCCTGCACCTTTCAAAGTACATTAGTAGCATTCAAGGTTCTTTAAATCTCCCACCCCCCATTGCCAACATACCACACCCCCTCCAAACCTTTCTAGAGTAATTTTCACCTGGCCTCTCCACTACAGGCTAAATGGCCCACTTGTTATTCCTTACAAAGGGCTTGGTTTCTCCCTTCATCTTCTTGTTAGACCATTCCCTCCATCCTGATTTCTTCCCTGCTCCTCCCTACCAGTTCATATCCATCACTTACTTCAGACCTTGTTCAGCTCGCATTGCCTGTAGAAAGCATTTCTCAATTAACTTCCCCTCCTTCAGTTCACCCTTTTATGTCCCCTGGGAATATAATTGTTCCATGCCATTTTGTACTTGTTGATACATAGCTTGTAATTGCTTTTTTTTAAAAATTGTATCTGTGTCCTTGCATTTGTTTCTATTTCATTTGTCTACATTCAATTCCATGTGCCTCTGCTTTCCTTGTTCAAACAGTCTTCTAATTTTTGTCATCTCAGAAGCATTAACAATGTACTCCACACTGGATAGTTTATCAATGAATACTTTATGACTAATTAAAAATAGTTAACATTTCATGAATCACTTTAGCTTTCCTATAATTTTACAATTTTTCTTACTGAACTTTGCAAAATAACAACATCACTAGCAAATGGTTCTCAAATCTATTAATACATTGTCAGCTCATAGCTAATCACCTATATCCTTGCTTTCCTTTAAGCATGTTTCTTCCTGGATATTTTCAGTTCTTTTTCTTACTATCATGTCAAATTCAACATGTCTAAAATAAAATTCAGCTTCTGTAAAAACCCAGCTTTCCCTTCTCATTTACCTGTTTCTATTAAAGTTACTCATGGATATAAAAAAAAACCTGTTAGTATACCTAGCAATTCTAACCTCTAAATGATATGTTCAACTTTTATATACAGTATTAAATAGGAAGAACTCACAAAATGTTAGATACAGTAATAAATTATACTTTTGGTTGTGTGTTCACACAGTGTACAATATGCCCTCCTTATGGGGATTAATAATTGTAGCCAACATGATCAGAAGTGTAAAAGAACATGTATCATGCAACAATAACCTATAAAAATTGATTTTCAGGATATTTAATTCACTACATATTTAAAATATAGTAACTATGCATAATTAAAAAGATGTTTAAAAACTAATTTAGAGGTTGATATCTAAAGTAGTAGCGCTAGTTACAAATTCCGGCAAAGGAAAGTGAACATAGAGGCTGGATTAATTGGGAAAGAAGAGTGGACTTTGAGATAGTAATTACCCAGTAGAAGATGTTCCGCTTAGGGGAGGTGGTAAGGGGAGACCATCTGCTGCCACAAATAGGTGACTTTGGACAAATGCATTTAACTCTTTGCAGTTATACTTTCTGCCACTGTGAAAAGAATAAACTCAAGACTCTCAAAGTTCACTTCCTCTTGCAGATTTTTATGGATCTAAATGTAACTCATTAGTTGGGGGATGAAAGATATTAATGTGTGAGAATGCAAGTGAGAGGAAGTGTTCATCTGAGACATCAATGTCCTCCTTTGTTCCCTTCATCTACTCTCAGATCCCTAATTCATATAAGATATAATTTATTGCATTTTAAAGTACTTTGAAGGCATTGTATTCCATCTATAAGCCAAGTTTCAAGTTAAAAGGATAAGATTTTCGTAGCAGAATTTCAGGTATCAAGTAATGGAAAGAAGAGAGAAATGTAGGGAAGATATCACTTGTAAAATCACACTATTAAGATGTTACCTATTTGCAAGTCAATCCTGTAAATCTATAGAAAATAAATTCTAAGGGATGGCTGAAGAGGAAGGAGGATCAAATAATTTGAGAAGGTTTGAGGGACCTATGTAGAAATTTTACAGCCCAAATGGGGAAAAGACTATTAGCTTTATTAGAAAGTTCAGATAGTCTATGAAGGGAGCAGCTTATTCAATCCTAGGATAGCATAGAAGAGAATAACTTGGAAGGGGACAAAAGCCAGTCAAAGAGAAACTAACTTTCTCCTTCCCACCAAAAGCAAGCAAGCAAACAAACCAACCACAGAAAGAACCAAGAGCAGAGTGTCAGAATCTATTCTTCCTCTAATGACGTATATGATCAGCTAAGTGGTTTCTCAAAGCTTCAGTTTTCTTATTTGGAAAATAAGGGTTGGACTAAGTTTCTTCAAGCTACCACATTGTGCGATTTGGCAATATCAAGCTAAAATGGGAATGTTACCAAAAGATGACATATAATTTTCCTGAAGGAGATAGAGAATGAAGTCAGAAAAGATTTATTAACACAGTGACAATAATGGTTGGTATTTATGGAGAGTTTACTCTATGCCAGCCTTTGTGCTTTGTACTTTACATACACAACCTTTATTAAAATTCACAAATACGTATGTATTTTATATTAATATCTCCACTGACACAGATCAGCCAAATGGCACACAGAGAAAGGTAAAGTGGAGCTGAGCCAAAAGATAAAATTCAGATTTAAGACCAGGCATTTTGGCTCTGGTGCCTGAGCTCACAATCACCACAATATAATAACTCGAATGAAAATAAAATATGGAAAAATATAGATATATAGAGGAAGAATGAATAAAACACATAATTAGGACTAGAAAAAATATTTCCTGAAAATCAACGCAATAAATATATCCTCTTGGGATAAGGAGAGATAATATTTAGAAGCAGACATGGAAAATACTTATAAACATTTGTTTCACCTCCATCTTATTTAGATTAGAAATAATGAACATGTAAGAAGAAAAAGAAGGTATCCTTAATTGGAGAAAGAAAAATGAAATAATACCTAGAAAAATTGTTAGTGTTTAAAACCAAAGGGCCTGTCACTTCCATACCAGGTAATCTGAGAAAATGACAAACTTTGCTGCAAACATCAGCAATCATGATTCGGAGCAGTATCAGAGGCAAGAGGATCATACATAGAACAAAACCAATCTAAAACTTGCTGGGCAGCCAAGAAAAATGCCCAGAAAAATACCAAAGAAAGTTATACCAAATATATGTGTATATTTTTGAAGATGCAGGGCATTGCATAATGATAGATGTAGTGTTGCATTGAACAGTCTCAACACATCAGTATAATTTTCCCACCCCATTTTCTCATAGAGGAATGAGAATCCAATCTGGCTGATATGACAAATCTTTACTCTCATTAGATTAAAATAATTTATATGGAATAATCAAGAAGCCTTAAAAGATACTAAAATATGCTTTTTCCAAATCAACATAGAAATGAATTGCAGGGGATTTTCAAAGAATGGTTGCTTATGGCTCAAACTCAGCATTTAGAAATCCACAAGTGTCAGACCTCTGTCTGGGTTTGCTTACCAATAATATTAATAATGTAGATGAAATAATAGATCAGTTGCTAACTTAATTTGTTGGCAACAATAATTTGGAAGGAATCATTATACTTAAATATAAGTCACATTTATTAAGAACCTACTCTATTTCAAATATTACATAAGGTTAACATATGTATTACTTTCTTTTCGAGGAAATCTCTTGAAGTAATTATTAACTGCATTTCTTTGGTAATGAAATCAATGTTCAGAAATGTATTGACTCATCTATGGTCAACAACGGAGAGAATGGTGAAGTCATGATTTGAATCAAAGTCAAACTTTTTCACTATCTCAGCTACCCTGCGGTGGCATTAATATTATAAAAGCCAAATACAGATTTTGAACATTTGTAATGTTTTAGGCAAAATGACTATACAAACAACAACAATACACAATTTCAGAGTGATTTACTTGAGAATGAGAAAGGCAATGAAAATGAACAATTATTGAACTCTTCATTTCATATATTCGGCAAATATTTATTGGGTGTGTTTTAGGTGCTGGCGAAATGTCGGTGAAACAAGCCATATATCTCCCCTTGGGGAGCTCACTCTCTTCTTAGGGAGAAAAAAAAAATCAACGCATGAACAATAAATAAAATATCATTTCAGGGAAGGTAAAGATATAGAGAGGAAATAAAAGAGTCTTATTTGCTTTGTTTGTTTTTTTAAATAGCTTGTCCAGAGAAGGCTCTGCACCAGAGAGGACATCTGAGATGGAGCCCAAATGGAGCCAGGGAGTGAGCCACTGAAGACCTGGAGGTGGGAAGGTGGAGGCAGAGGGCACAGTAAATGCAGAAGCACGAAGGTGAAAATCTGGCCTGTTCTATAACAGAAGAGAGACTAACGTGGCCAAGGTGAAGTCAGTAAGGCAGAGAGTGGAAGAAGTTGGGCTAGGAATAGTCTAGAGCACGTAGGGTCTTGCAGTCCATGAAAAAGGCTTTCCACATTGCTCCAAATGTGACAGCAAGCCACTGGAAGGTGTTGGGAGTTTCATGCTGTGATTTCCATGATAAAATACCACAGGACTGCCATGTGCTGACCTGTCTCTAGGGGACAAGGATGAATAGAGGAAAACAAATCAGGAGGCTGCTGCTGAGGCCTGGTAAGAGCAGGCAGTGACCTGGACCCACCAGGATGATAACTCTGGAAGTGGTGGGAAGAGATCAGATGTTGAAGGTGAAATTCATGGGCTTGCTGGGTATTATTTCAGTGAAGAAAAGAGATGAATCAAAGATAACTCCCAGGTTTGGGGTCTGAACAAGTGGGTGAATTGTGGTGACATATATCAAGATGAGGAAGACTCAGAGAAGAGCAATTTCACAGTACATGTTTTGACGTTCTGATTTCTACATCTTTATAGTGATATAGAGATGTCAAATAGGCAATGAGAAATATAAGTTCGGAGCTGACAGGAGAGATTGGGGCTGAGATTTATATTGTGGCAGCATTAGTTTTTTGTTGGCAGTAAAAGCCATGAGATTGTTTCAAGAAAAGTGTAGAACCTCAAGACTGAATCCTGGCATTTACCAATATTTTGGTAAAACTTATCATTCACAACTGTGACCATTCTCATCTATTAGAGAGAGAAAATATTTAACAATTGGAAGTCACATTTTGGGGGAAAAAACATAAATTTACAAAGATGCTTATCCTTACCACAGTTCATCTGTATTGTTGATCTAGTAAAACCATTTGTCATTGTACATTAATATCCTTGATATAAGATTTTATTCTGTCCTCAGACTAAATAGATTAGTATATTATGTAGATTTACGCTATCATATACCTTACTAACTCAGTGACAAAACATTTGAGCATCCCTATATACCATGATATAAGCAAGAATCTGTGTAATTCTAAATTTGTACACCATTGATATAAAATGCTGTATGCCAACTCTTATTTTATGTGAGGTAACTAAAGCCGAGGTAACTTTTGGTATGGAATCCCTTTGCTATTGCCTAAAACCACAAATTTTTTGGCAGCAAAGAGCTGCCATATGGAGAGACAGTGCCTACTACTCTACTATGCAAAAATCATGAAACGAATCACAGTAATTCTCTGTGTATCAAAGTACACTTATAAGTCTACAAAACAAAGTTCACTTTGTTACCTACACTAAAACAAAGCTTTTAAAGAATAATCTATAAGTAGGCTTTTCAGAATGAATTCTTCAACTGGGGAGGATATGTGACCAGATTTGAAAAGTATCCAGTCTGTGAGCTTTGGCAAACAACAATCAGGATGAGAAAGCCATGAATGCCCCTAAACTTCTGTGGTTTGAATGTGTCATCCATCAGTCAAGTAAAATTTTTATTATAATTTAGCCTAAGTATACTACATAAAATATTCAGTGCTAGTGCACACAAATGCCCCGTTCATAGCCAAAATTAGCAGGAGAAAGTTAAATCTGTCACAGGCAAACAAATACATAATATGTATACACATTTATTTATGTACAAATACACACATTGATACTATATGCATGAGCAATTTAATGTACTAATTCGCTTTTTAATACTACACAATATTTATAATGCCACTATTAGAGTATAAACTCAATGAATCTTAATTTTGAAATTTTGAAATTCATCTGGGCCAGATTGAAATTAATGCAATCCTTTCTTCTAGAGAATGTCAGGTAGGGAATACAATTGGGAACAATTATAGTTAGACTTTATTGACCCAAATTTGAATATTTTAATAACTAGACAAAAAGATAAACTCACTATTACACAAAGCAGTACACTCTGTTTATATTGACCAAAATCTAACTTCCTATAATTTGCAGCTATAGAATAAAGCTGATCTTTTTTACTCATGAGGGCCTTCATATTCTGAAGGCAGTTTATACTGTCTCCAGTTGTAGTGGACACTTATTAAATGTCTGTCAAGATCCCTACTTTTCTGAGAATTGTTTCTCCTCTACCTCCTATCCTCGGATGGGCCCCCCTCCTGTCCTGGGACAGTAAGCCCCTTTTGTAGGGTTTTTGATGATAGACCAGGAGAGTAGAGTCAAGGGCACACATCACTGATGGGTGCAAGTGTGAGCTGTCAAGTTCAGAGCTGCTCTCCACTGAAGGAGCAGTTGGAAGTGAGAGGAAGGAGAATAAACAGATTGGAGAAATAAGGGACATAACAAATAATGAAGTTGTTCTGGTGGTTTTTGAATCTCTGTTACTAATGAATCTTGAGGCCCATTGAATTCCTGCCCTTGGTATCCATAAGATACTCCAAAGTTCTGATAATAAATGTCTCCTTTTCCTGAAGATGACTCAACTGTGGTTCCACAGCTTTCAACCAAGAGTCCTTAATATATTCTCATTTACTTCAACCAATGCTCATATGAAATGGAGTAGCTCAGGTCTCTAATCCAGGCACCCTCATCAACTACGTGACTTTCGACAATTCCTCAGAATTCTCTATGCCATTTGATCCTATTAGTCCCAACATTCTATTTCCTACATAGAAGATGGGTACGGGGAACAAAAGACAGGGAGGGATAAAAGCCTACATCCAAACCTGATGCTGTTATCTTTACTTTCAGATGCATTTGGCTGTAATTCAGAACTGAAGAGTAAGGGAGGGAGAGGTCATAAGAGCACAGAAAAGAAAAAAATTAAGAAGGACAGGCAGATGGAGTAAAAAAATAAATAATTTTGTCACCATTATAGCTAAGTTTGACCATGAACAGATATTTCCAAATCCAGTTAATTGTGGGACAGGCCCAGGGAACAGGTGATGAATTCTCTAGAGTCCCCTTATATACTTTCCCAGGCAATAATGGCACAAGTAGCTGCCATCTGCAGGCCCTACCATGTGCCAGCTCCTGGGCTCAGTGTTTTCATATGTTATCTTGTTAATTCCTTGGCTTAGACAACCTTTGGGTAGGTTCAGAGGAATAAAAAGACTGCTGGCTATTACCCGGGGCCTTGCAGTAAGGAGCATGGCTTCAGGTGGCGATTGAGAGAAATGATTCTTTGCCGACTGCCAAGCGTAAGTTCGGGAGCGTGACTGCGGGTGAGGGAGGAGGAGACTGGCTCACCCATGGAACCCACAGCAGTTAGTCACTGAACTCTGCTGGACTTAGAGGAGAAGGCTAAACCTGAATACCAAATTTTGATCTAGCACTTAGCAAACAATAAAAGACTATGACTAAATTTATTCTTATTTAAAAATATAGTGAATATGAAAAGGCATTATTTTCTTAGAAAATCTGAAAAAAACAAAAAACACTGCAACAACCATGCTAAAGTCTTAAGGATTTAGTCACTAATAAGCATTAGTCTACCCTAGAATTATTACTTCTAAACAAGTTTCTCCTCTTGAATTAAGATTATCCCTTTTAAAATGTTAGATATATGTTATAATGAACAATAATGCAACATATCATCCTACAGTTTTACAAAAATAGTAATAGATAAGGTATAAAAAAAGGATTTAAACATTTCAAAAAAAATGAAAGATGAGCAATTGTTCCCTAAAGCTTTTTACCTTATATGAGCTATACAATTTCATTTAAACCTTATATTTTCAGGAAATGAGTTTCTAATAGTGGTTGTTGTGTGTGTGTAACAAATAATCAGAATATTAAACTAAATAGCTTAGCTGATTTCTTTCAAAGTCT
>NW_012147841.1:7322138-7339893 GCF_000956105.1 Propithecus coquereli
ATTTTGACTCATATTTATCAGATACCAAGACATAATTATTAGTTGAAAAAAATGAAATCTCTCTTTTTCAGTAGTACTTCAATGTTTCAATCATCTCTTTTTATATGGATACAGTTTTTCTTTACTTTAAAAAAATCTTTCTCTTGGTTTACAAACTTGAAAGACGCAAAAAGTAAATCTTAAAAAAATTTGAGAGTATATTTTATACCAAAATCCATCATTAATAGACAAAATGTAGTCTCAAAATACTGAAATCATCATTGTAAATAGGGAGCTTCCGAGTGTGTATTTTTTATCAAGTACAACTTTGTGTTTTAGGAACATCTGTCTTCACACTATAGACTAAAATCAACAGGAATATACTATCTTAAATACTTGAGCAAAACTCAGTAAAAGATACAGTAGGCAAACATTGTGGTCGGCTCAGCAGTGATTACCAACTCATGCTCCAAATTCACTATAAAATGAAAATCAATATTTCCACAAGTTCCTGCAACATAAAAGATAACCTTCATTGATTTTTCTAGACTTAGGCCTCTCTGATAAAATCTAATATAAATTTTCAACCATGAGGATTTGGATCAGAGCAGGGGTGATAAGTCCTGCACATCTCTTAAGAGGTGGAGAATTTTTTTTTTTAAAGTGCACGTTCATACTATTTATAATTTGCCCTGTGCAAGTGAAAGCCTTTTCCACCAGTGCTATCAGGAATCTCTTCTAATTTTTATTACTGTGAGGCTAAAGCCTGTTCCAGATAATTTGGAAATTTCAGGGGAGTTGTGATAGGGCTGATGGTGCAGCCCTGGATGACTTGAGAAAGGAGCTAACCGGTAATAGCCTCCATGGCTGTGCTGATTAAATGTTGCCATAGATGAAAGGCCTGCCATTGCCGCAATAAATTAACCAATCACACAAATCCCAAGTCAGTGCTAATCCTTCCTTGATACTCTGATCCTCTGATCAGCTCAAGGAGGTAAAGAAACTGGCTTGTGACGCTTGGTGCTCTAACCCCTAGATTTCATGTACACAACGAGCTAATGATATCTTGCTGACCAGTTCAATGGGATGAACTTCTCTCACAACCCTTAGGGAACACCACGGCCTTCTTAAAAAAAAAAAAAAAAAAGACAGAAAGAAAGAAAAAGAGAAACTGACAAGCAGATGGGAGGTTTTGTGTTTTACTGGGAAACTGCAAGCAAACTATCCAGCACTTGTTAACTAAAATAATCATGAAGCCAAGATCAATGTGTGAGATGTTTTGTATCATTTAGGTGTAGATGATAAATCACAAAAGGACAAAGATCAAACAGGAGTGGGGATACTAAAGGAAGACAAGGAGAGAGAGTGGCATTTCAAGAGAGCAACATGGCCTTTTTTATTTTTATTTTTTTGGTTTAATTTTGAAGCAGCTCCCCAATCAGTAATTTAGATTTTTAGTGGATCCACATTTTTAATTTCTGGAAATTCTGTTATAGATGCTATTTTCCATTGCAATGCTAATGTGATTAGAATCTGATTTAGGAATAGACTCATTTAATCAATTAGCAGAAGGTCTGACCACATGCAGTGTCTTCCTGCTAATTATGTGAGGGCTGCTTCTGCAACAGAGTTTGTGAAATTGAGTCTGTGCAGGATGCATTAGTGGACTTCATAATTGGGGAAAGTTTTTTTGTATATAGTAATTGCTTGCTAGAAGCAAGAAGGCTCTAGGGTTTTCCTCCAGGGTTTAGCACATAAAGACTTTTTGAAAGGACTTCATTGTCTTTCTCGGTCAGTCCCAAGAAATTAAAACTAATTTTTTTTTTTTTTTATAAAGGATATGCAGGAAAAAGGAGGAAGATGTAGAAAATCAGCATTTTGGAAATAAAACTAGAGTTTATTTAATATGAGAAACCATGAGGTGAGGTAAGATAGTTTTGTGAATATATATTGAATTTAGTTTTTGAAAGGAGATGACAGGAAGAATTGATCATTTTTACAGAGGTTAATTTTAAAAATCTTCCATTTAGTTGGTAAAATTTACTCACATATAAACAATTTGATGAAGCAAAGCTAAGAGACAGTGATTACAATTTGGCGAGCAGATATTCTAAGTTTAAAATGTGCCCATTGTGATAGATAAAAAAGCCCAGTGATCGCTCATGTAAGTTTTCTCTCTTATAAAACTTCCCTGGATTTTAACCACCTTGTCATTCACTTTCTTCTTTATTTACATGATGATCATGTATGTGTTGTACAGCTTTCTCAAGTGACCTTCCCAAAGGCGGTCCTTCCAATGCTGGACTCAGGGAGAGAGCCCCGTTGTATGGAGCAGGTCTCGTGGGAATTAATTAGTCAGAACACTACAAGAACACAGCTTACTCCCTGCAAGGCATTCTGGGCCAACATTGCAGGATAACATAGCTATTTCTGACCAAAAAGAAAAAAAAAAAAAGGAACCCTTTTTTTTTTTCCAAGAACAACAGATGTTATAACAGTCCAGAGAGGTACTAAAATAAGTTTTATGCAGCAGAACAACAGGGTTGGAAAGAACTTAAATAATGATCCCCTGTAGAATGCAATCCTTTTGAGTTCTCATCTGATGTCTCACACCTGCAATATCTATTCAAATTTAGTATTTATCCTAATTAATAGTCTTATATAATGTAGTTATAGTGCAGCGGTACTATTAAGAATTTGACTGACTGTTGTTCCCAAAGGAAAGACATTATTCATGGGAAAAATTGAATAAGAGACCATTTAAAACATGCTACACTATATAGAGATTTTCTTAGGAACTTAGGAGAAGGAAGATTCAAATATATTGTTATGCTATCCTTTTTATTACTAAATTAAGATGGGTTGATAGCACCATCATTATTATTATAATATTTATCTGCATCAAATAGGATGAAAAACAAGGAAAAAAAGAAATTGGAAATGGCTTAAACTTGCAAAAAGAAAACAAAATTGTTCTCTGTACTCCTCAATGACTATTCTTACTAAATAAGAAACTCCTGTGCTTTCATCTAGCATTAATGAAACTGACATGGTAGGTTCATGAGAAAATCACACAGAATAGAGGTTTGGGTCTGCCCTCTTTTTCTCATTAGCGTGCACACACACAACTTCATAAATGGCAAATGTTTGAAACATATTGTCTTTATATTTTTAGTTTTAAATAGGTAGAAATATTTCAGCATTTGACATTACTTTTACCCAAATTATGTGTGTTTCCAAGTTGATTAGAAATATACACAGAAAACAAAACAGCATTTTTAAAAGTGACCTTGTCAACTGCTGCCAATCCAAAAATTTTTTTCCTGATTCTCAGTGAAATAGAGAATCAGGAAAAAATAGAACCCAGGAATAACAGGACCCTAACATACAACTCGAACTAAAAACTCAGCGTCTATTAATTATGCCCGTTTTTCACAGACACTAGTGTACAGCTTTCATATATACTGGATAACATTAAGAATACAGGTATTACACCAAAGAGATGTCTCGGGAAATTGAAACACAAATGCATAAGCTTGAAAAATAAAAATATTTCTGTGTAGAATTTCAATTCTACTTTATAAAAATCAACAGCATTAACTGAACTAGTGCTGTAGAAGAGAAAAAAGACGAAATGGAGGGAACATGTCTGTCTCTTTCCTGGGTGCCCTATGCTGAAAATCACCATAGATACTACCATGTTTAACTGACGCTTTAGAGATAAAGAATTCCAGGCTCTGTCCTCCTGACTGTTTTATCTACTCAGGAATCTCATAGTCATAAAAAATAAAAAAGCAAAGATCTGACACCCAAAGACCTCTTTCTCTATCATGAGTTGCTTTAAATTATGATTAGAGAGCAGATAAGTTCTTAGAGCAAATAAATTATTTAACTATTATGAGATTTTTTTCTCATCACTGATATGCAAAAGAAGCTGTGGAACCTAAATTAGACTAAGAACTTCCAGGGGCTTTAGAATCGGTGCTAAACTTGCAAAGGTTTTCCTAGGAAGAGTAGAATACCTCCTTTCCCTAGGTATAGGACACCAAACCATCAGGGGGAATGCCAATTTCTTTGCAACTAGGATACAAACTGGGATGGTGCCAGTAGAAATATATAACCTTCATTATAAGTGGGCTGCATCTCTCTTTCTTTCTGAAAATGCAGAGGGTGAAAGAAAAAGAGAATGGAAGAAAAGCCCTTGACTTTTTCTCTGATTTTTCTTTTGTTTTCTCCTTTTTCTTGGTTATTCTCTCTTTGTTCACTTATTTCTGACTCGATTAAAAGGAATAAAAATGATCAAAGAACTAACCATATTCTCACTTGTGCAATTTACAACCTGCTCTTCCATTCTGATATTGATACTAACATTTGCCATACATATTTAGAGAGTACACAGAAATAGTGTCTACTAAATACTAAAACACTTCACCTATTTTGGCCAGCTTTAATACATAACTGGTCATTTCTTTGTTTTCTCTTTCAGATAAAAGTAAGTTATTAGCTAATTTTGTTTTCTTTGTTTCCCTCTCACTTAGTTCATGGTGTTTTAAAATACACATAGATTCTAGATGATATTGGAAACCAATTATATGATGTTAGCATTATATGGTTCTCTTCTGAGATTTAATCATGAGTAATAGATAGATTAAAAAGCTCTAAGAAGTTATGTGCCCATCCATATGGCTAAAATCAATAAAAGAGGTGGTCTTAGTCATGCATGTGACAAAAAATGTTGGCAAAAAATTTACAGTATGTAATGTTAGAGAACATCCCATCACCACTGAATAAAAAATAAAATCCAGATTTCTTGGCCAGGCATAGAAAGTTTCCTGTTACCCTTTTTTTTTTTTTTGAGACAGAGTCTCACTCTGTTGCCCTGGCTAGAGTGAGCGCCATAGCGTCAGCCTAGCTCACAGCAACCTCAAACTCCTGGGCTCAAGCGATCCTACTACCTCAGCCTCCAGAGTCGCTGGGACTACAGGCATGCGCCACCATGCCCGGCTAATTTTTTCTATATATTTTTAGTTGTCCAGATAATTTCTTTCTATTTTTAGTAGATACGGGGTCTCGCTCTTGCTCAGGCTGGTTTCGAACTCCTGAGCTCAACAATCCACCCGCCTCGGCCTCCCAGAGTGCTAGGATTACAGGCCTGAGCCACCGCACCCAGCCCTGTTACCCTTGTTTTGACAATCATTATTAGCCAACTATGTCTCACCCTAAATTGCTTGTGTTTCCCCTAAAACACGTCTTTGTTTCATGCTTTCATGACTTTGTATAGGCTGTGACTTCTGCCCAAAATTTATATTCCTAATTTTATGAGTAAATACATCCTTCAAAAATTTTCTCAAAATCACCCTCTAGAAGCTTTCCATGGGCACTTGAGACAGTTAAATGTTTCATCTTCATACTTACCCTTGTTGGATAATTGGTGTTTATGGCTGGCTCGCATCTGGTCCAGCTCCTTTGGATAATAGCTTTCTCTATGTCTTTTTGGGTAATTCTCTCATTAAACATGCACATTGGAGTATTAATGGAGGAGTCTTTTCCCTCCCTAGTCTGGTGGCAGAGGTGACTGATTCGCATTATATGGTTCTTTTTTGAGATTTCATCATGAGCAAGACATAAAAGCTAGACTGATTGGGTACACCCTATCTGGACTTAAAAAGAAAAAGAAAAACACTAAAACTTGTTGGAGCTCATATTTGCCTATGAAAGTGCCTATAAGACAGTACAAGGGTTCCAACTATTAGGACATTCTTCACCCTCAAATTTCCCTGATTTTTGTCCTTTTCAAAACCTGGTTCTCTGACATCCCACTGATTCTGTGAACTCCCTCAAATCTGCTCCACGAATTCTGTTTCTGCCTAAGTTACCCAGGGGTTGTTTTTATTGTTTATTTTTTTAAAAGAAACAATTTCTCATAAATACCTCCATCAGAAATCATCTTACGATACTACAGCTATATATTTATGTATCTGATTCTTTCATTAGACTAGCTTCTTGAGGGCAGAGATTAAACATAAGTAATTTGTACATCCTCAACTCTGACAGGGCCTGGTTCATGGTAAAGATTCAAAATGTTTATTGAATCAATGAAATAGTGAATTATGATTAACATGACTGCTAAAGAGAAACATTATTAAAATGGAACTGTAGGAAGGTCATATAAAAATTAAAGTGGTTAAGAGTTTTGAAATCAGACTTGAGTTTGACTCTGTAACATGTCCTTTAATTAGCTTTGTGCTTTTTGAGAAGTATCTGAAACCTTAGTTTTCTCATCTGTAAAATGGAAGAACTATATCAGCTTCACAGAGTTATGGATATATGAAACAATAAAATACTAAAGTTAGTCCTTTGAACTAAAAATATTAACAATTCATATTTAGGTTACTAATGAAATTACTTAGTATATATTAGAACTGTGTGGCCCTTTACAATTTAGAGCTGAGCTATATAAAAGAATAAATACTCAATACAGCCTTAAAATTTAAAAAGACATTTTAACAATGCTACAATGCTAAAGAAAACTACATTCTTTGTTTTAAACAGCATGATCAAGTTAAAATTTATTGCCAGATCTCTCCGCATGAAGAATCCTCTAGAAATTAATCTTTTGAGATCCTTTTGAGATCCACCACACTGCTACCAAACACAAAAGACAACAACCACAGGAAGGGTTACTGTCTTGAAATTAGGCAAGATAACTAGAAGTCAAAGAGCCCCAGAGGAGAAGAGACAGGTTGATTTAAAAGGAGTAACTCAGGCATTTTAGTTTAAAGATGCCTTTAAAGATCTTACTGCATTTTTTTCTTTTTTCTTTCTTTTTTTTTGGCAAACAAAAAAGGAAACCAAAATTAAAAGTTTTTTCTACAACAACCCTGGAACCTCTGGAGAATATCCAGTGAAATGTGAGAGTGGTTTTAATACTGAGAAGCCCTGCTGCATTATGGTAAGGTCAGCTCAGGAGCACTGTTGAGGCTCGAGCAGCTAAAGCAATAAACTCGCCCACGATGATTTCTTTGCTCTTTGCAGTACTAATGTAGATTGACAGCTGCTCATCTTTCTTTCAGGGAGTTTTTTACTTGAAAAATCATTATTTTTTTTTTGGCAACTATGATTAAGATCTACAAACTCAAGAAAAGCACTGACACAACCAACAAAGTTGTGTGTGCGTGTGTTTAATATTTTAACGTAATGATAGAAAGTCCACAGCCCTTGACTTATGCACAAAGATATTTCCTTTTTTTCCTATGGAATGGAATACTCACTGAAGAGAAACTGGCATTAGCTTACATGGTAATAAGACGACTCTAAATGAGGCATCTGAGGACAGAAACATTAGAAATTGGGGACAGCTGCGGACAGCAGATTTGGGACACTGGTATCATGTATGTAACAAATCTTTATTAATAAGTACATTAAATCCCATATTTTTCATTTATAACTGCTGCATAATTTCCTGTTAACACTTCATGTAAATTCCAGATAAGGTAATAATTTTTTTTTTCAGAATTCTATTTCTGTTTCATTATATGTTCTATACTCTGCCCCACAGGTCAGTTGCATGATTGAAGTATTATGCCTCATTAAAATTCCACTAGTTAAAACATGAAGACAGAATTTGGGTAATTCTTTTCTCCATTACTAGAATTAACCATTCCAGTACATTCTTGGGCTCCCTGAACCTCATAATTTATGTATACATATACACTCATGTTGATACCATTAACAAGTTCTTAAATATACACACATAGAAGAAGCATATGTAACACAGATACATGCTGGTCAAGGGGTCTCGATGTCCTAAACAGAAAGCTCTTATCTTTCTTTTGCTCCAGTGGCTGAAAATCCTTGCCCCACCACCTCCCAGTTCAGTATTTCTAGCTAGCAGCTGCTATCAGAAACCTAAATAACAAAAATATGCAAACTTGCACACTAATTCCCTTTGGAGATAGATCTTGGCTGCAGCCCTGTCATAAATCAGAGAATTTCGATATGAAATGAGGCAAGCAGCTCTAATCATTTCTGCATTTCAAATTGGATCACTGGCTCAATCACTGGGCTTTTTTAAACTGCTTGCCTAAGAGCAAATGTGAGGCGGGAGATAATTCTGAAGACATCTCTTCTTTTGTGGCCTTAGAACTCTTTTAACTGTTTCAAGACTGAAGGCCACATTTCAGTGATAATAGCACAAATCTGGTGGGAGAGATATGGATCCTTCAAGACATCTTCCTCCTCTTTCAACTCACAGAATTCCATCAATATCTGCATATATTATATATATTAATGTATGTGTGTGCATATGGGTTTTGTGTGTCTAAAAAAGAAAGTGAGAAAAAAATAAGCAAAACATCTGACATATATCCACAGTCTATTTCTCCTTAGAATTTCCTGATTTTGACACAAGACAGGTTTCAATTGCACTGTGAGATAGTTAGCATTTTTAAACTGGAAAAATGTATTTCAAATCAAATGTAATTGTACCAAAATGTGAAACACTTTGGGGTTTCAAGGATGGCCTGCCAATTTGACCACCCTTCAGTATCCAAATGAGAAATAGGAAAGTCCTTTACCCTTTCAGATGATTTTTCAATTCTTATTATGATTGCATTTTTATATTTTCACATCGCAGACAGCCCTTTAAAAACAATGTATCAAGGGGGAAAAAAAAAGAAGAAAAAAGAAGGCTCCCAGGCAATTACTGAGAGTAAAGAATCCTCTTGACCTTTTGATAGTTTTGCTTTGAGTCTCTCTTCTTTCTTATCCAAATGATACTAAAGTCTTGTTGCAGGTTTCCTGTACTCACTGCAGTGCTTTGAAATGGAATTTAACTCGAGTTTTCAGAGCGTTTTTGTAATGCCTTGTAAGCCTAATAGTGATCTGATGAAATATTAAACCAAAGCTGCTTATGTTTCGAGAACAGAATGAAAATGTTTATCAAATTTTTCTTTTACACAGTTAATAAACAAAACAACACTGCTTTGTCTGGTGTTCATTTTTTTGTTCTATTTTCGCCTTTTAATGGCTGGTATTGTATTTTACTTCTGGGGACTCAGGATACCAAATTTACCATTTTCTTGTTATTAATTTTGTGAATTGGAAGAGTGTTGATGTCCTGCTGATGCAGGTGTTGGAGGGCTTTAATTTACGTTATTATGGCAATCTAATAAATGATATTACTGTGCATTTTATATACAGCATTATAAATTGTGTTTCTACTCAGCAACAGGAGTATGGCTGCGCTTTTGCTGCATACTTTCAGATTCATTAAGATAACTCAATTTCTGAAGCTTAGCAAATAATATAAAAAAAAGTCTTCCAATAAAAATTTTTATAATGTGATATTTTAGCATGTATTTGATTTTTCTGGCGTGCAGGTTTAAAATTGTATTAAAGCCTCTAAGCATTACCATTTTCTAATGTGTTAATTAAAAGCTATATTTACAGTACTGTTTCTTTAAGTTCCACTGTTAAAAGAATGATGTATTTTTAAAGACAATTAAACGTTATATTTAATAAATAAATTTTGTGACCAAAAACTGTCATAAATAAAAATCCTTAAGTAACCCAACTTACAAAGCAAAATTATTTATTAACCTTTAGGTGTCACTTGGTTTTTGTTGTTGCTTTTTTTTTCCAACTAATTGATTCAAAGAGAGCCCCACAAGGTTCTAAGACTTTGTGAAAATTTAATCTTACGATTGTATAAAGTTTATTGTTTACAACCCAGTTTGTGGCCTCTACAAGAAAAAAAAAATCAGAATCAGCACACTGATTCATAGTCTATATTTGCTTTTTTCTTTATCTGTGAATATTCAGATAAGGCTCCGAGCTTTAGTGGGGAGTTAAGTCTGAATACTGAAGCTATTTTAAGAGAACAGGGGTAGTTGTTACCCCCACTAACTTATCTACCCACAACTGATAAATACTTCTAATAACCTTGCATTATCCCTCTAATCCCTCCTATTTTTATTTTCTTGGACGGGTCCCAAACTACTAATACTATGGAAGAACTATACTCTTTCAAGTCTGATATGCTTATTCCTAAAGTGCACTATGTGTCTTGTGTAAAGTGATTGAGTGGGTGCTGCTAAAAAGTTAGCTGCATTTCCATTAACTGTATGTGTGTGTATATATGCATACATATTTTTTTTTATATGGTTACATGAAGTTCCTCAAGGTTATATTCCAACCTACCATACCAGCCCTCCACATCCATTATAGGGGACTCTTAATGTTTTGGATAAAACATTTGTCTTCTTTGAATTAAATCTCTAGCCCAAAAACGTCTTTGCCTATACCTATTACCTCCAAATTTGTTTATCACAACCCTAAAGTCAATCAATACAGCATCCTAAGAATGAAATAAGCTCAATTTTTTTTTTTTTTTTGAGACAGTCTCGCTCTGTCACCCTGGGTAGACTGCAGTGGCGTCATCATAGCTTACTGTAACATCAAACCCCTGGGCTCAAGCGAGTCTCCTGCTTCAACCTCCTGAGTAGCTGGAACTACAGGCACGCATGGCCCACGACTAATTTCTCTATTTTTAGTAGAGATCGGGTCCCACTCTTACTCAGGCTGGTCTCAAACTCCTGAGCTCATGCAATCCTCCTGCCTTGGCCTCCCAGAGTGCTAGGATTACAGATGTGAGCCACCGCACCCACCCATAAGCACAGTATTTTCAATATTTGTGTGGTTTAAAGCAGAAGCATTGAAACACGGGTAATAAAATTGTAGTATGACCACAGGCTATAAACAATATGCCACTGATGCATTTTGGCCCTGAATATTATGATTATTACCCTGTACAGGTCTCCATCTGCAACAGAAGAAATGACAATAATTTTTATTAATATATGGCTGGAATGCACACATCACAGTGACATCACTGGAAGCTGAATTAAAATGTGGCTCTTGAGACACAAACGCCCCCCTTAATAACAGTGCTGGGGTAGAGTACACAAGCAAATGTACTTGTTGGGGATCAGCCTAGTTCAACAGAAAACCAAGGCAGAATAACAAAAGTGAGCAGGAGAGAGACACTCAGAGGCTAATTCAAAAGGCAAGGGGAAGACAGCATGTGTAGTTGTAAATAAAATGGATCAGATGATGAGTTACAGAGAAAGGGCCAAGAGTAAGAAGAGTATGAATGGCAGAGTAGAAACAGTAAGATTAAAGGAATAAAGCAAATAACATTTTTCATGAGGGGAAAATTCAAAATTAAGCTAGCAATAGAGATGACACTGTCAAATATAATTGATTCAAACAACAAAAAAGTACTATTCTTCATTAATTTAAAGAATACCACAAACATCTCTGAAGCATTCTGCCTATATTAAATTCAATTTTTACATTAAACAAATCTTTAATGTTTCTTAACTTAGGTTTCTGCGAGCTGTGTTGGCCAAGTAGCTTTAATTGCAAAAGTTACTTTTTCTGAATGTACACACAACACAGCCACATGGCTGGTAGGAATTGCCAAGGTAGTTTCCTTGTGGAAGCTTAAGAGGACTATTGTTACATGTATTTAACGAAGTCTGGATGATCTGTGATAAATTTTGGTGTTGTCATTTTTAATATTCTGACAGTCACTTAAACCACGATGAAATGACAGTCTGTCATAACTTTAATGGCACAAAATTCTTACATAAATATTGACCGTAAATTATCAAGTGGAATTGAATAATAGTAGCATTACAGGGTGCTCTGTGGAATTTGGAGTCTGCTAACTACTAGGGTTTCTCTCACCCTTCATTGAGCTTTCACCTTTTCAGTTGACTCTCCAGGTTAACTGCTTTGTATCCTATTTTGAGCGACTAAAATTTTAAAACATAATGGGATTGTGGATCCTTAAATCTCATCCAACTGTGTACACTGTGGATCAGGCATGTCCCCTGACTTCAGTCTGTGACCATGTTCTCAACAGGTCAATGAGGAGGGAGTGCCAGCCCTACCCATCATCAGCTGTCACCTAAACTTGCCCCCTGACTAGCCTGACATACATCCTTACTCTAAGAATTTAGTAAAAGACTATCTTAAATGGCATCCTGCCTGTGCAGAGGTAGTGTGGTTAATCTTTGACAAAAGAGCATTCACATGTCAACAAAACAAATACCTAATGGAAGGTCCTACTGCAAAAGAATAAAGTAGGCCATTCAAGCTGCCAATAAAAAAGAAATTTAGGAAAGATTGAAAGTTTGATTCCAGCAT
Organism: Propithecus coquereli; assembly: GCF_000956105.1. Lineage (NCBI taxonomy): Eukaryota > Metazoa > Chordata > Mammalia > Primates > Indriidae > Propithecus > Propithecus coquereli. Next base: position 7,334,331 of record NW_012147841.1, read on the forward strand.
CATCACTTCCACTGAGATTGAAGTCTGACCCCATCCCCACTGCACCTCCAGCAGTACTAAACTGAGACTTCTCAGAGCCCCAAAGGGTCAACATGAAGAGTCTCATGGAATGAAATGCTTTCCAACTGAAGGAAGGGAGAAGGGAAATCAAAACTCTCATTCATTTTGATGTACATTTTCATACAAAACATGCTTTCAAAATTATTTTGGAAAAGATTATTAAGAGAGGAAAAAATACTTTTTATCTTCCAAGTACTCCATTTCCTGTATTTTGGCCTTAAAAATTCTGTCTTTTCCATACAATGTGAGTATTGTTGGGTAATCCTGGATTTTACCATATCAGAAACTGAGTTGGCTATCTCAAGAGAATTCATGTCTCTGCCCTACGTATGTAAGCAGATTATTACTTAGGTCAAATATTACCTAATGCACTTTTAATTTAATTCTTCCCTTGCTTATATGTTTCATATGATAGGTTTATTTTTCAAATCCAACCAATATTCTATTTTCCTCAAAATGCATCTACTATTGGCCAAATATAACAGCTTAACAGGCAGGAAAACAAAACAAAAAAAGGTCCAAGATAGCTAAAAAAAAAAAAAAAACCCACAAAGTATAGTATACAGATTTTAACTTTTCCTATGGTGGGCTTGCATTTTCATAATTCATACTACTAGCCTCTTAAAATATTCTATTTTAGTGGTTCTCAACTGTGGGCATCTTGCTTCCCAAGGGACACCTGGCAATGTCTGAAGACACGGATTGTCACAACCCAGAGGATGCTACTGGCATATAGTAGGTAGAGACCAGAATGCTGCTAAACATCCTACAATGCAAAGGAGAGCCCCCCACGCCAAAGAATTATCTAGTCCAAAACTCCAATAGTGCTGAGGTTGAGAAATCTCTCTAACCCATATTACTTATCTATAGTTTCTGGTTTATAACTTATAACATTGTAGAATAGATCCATTGTTATTTGTACTTTATATAAATGCTAAAAATGTGCTTTATAAAAGCCTGAAAAGAGACCTGTCAGCAATTTCTTTTTGGATTATGCTGTACCTGCTAGTACTTTTACAAGGTAAAGAGCATTTAGCATTTTAACCATATGGGTTTTTTTTCTTGGTTTCATCACAGAAATAAAAAGTATTTGGCATGCATTCTCATGCAGAAAGCATTTTAAGTATTGTGATGTTAAATTTAACATAGCAAAATGTCCACAGCTTTAAATTTGAAATAAAGGATCATTCTTTGCTTATATCTAAAGCAGTTCTTTATTTTCGTGCTATGAGGCAACATCTTCCCCTTTATTCCATATTAGGTTTCATTCATCTATAAGAGTGTTAAGTTCAAAGCTTCTACCTCTGTACTCAATGCTTAAAATAATCTTATCTTTTCTGGTTAAGCCTTTAATTAGATGGTAAACTCCATGAAGTTCAGAATATTTTCCCAATTTTTATATCTGCTCAAAAGAAAACTATTCTTTTTTCTTTTTTCTTTTTTTTTTTTTTTTGAGACAGAGTCTCACTCTTTTGCCCGGGCTAGAGTGCCGTGGCGTCAGCATAGCTCACAGCAACCTCAAGCTGCTGGGTTCAAGTGATCCTACTGCCTCAGCCTCCCGAGTAGCTGGGACTACAAGCATGCGCCACCATGCCCGGCTAATTTTTTCTATATATTTTAAGTTGTCCAATTAATTTCTTTCTATTTTTAGTAGAGACGGGGTCTCGCTCTTGCTCAGGCTGGTTTCGAACTCCTGAGCTCAAACAATCCGCCCGCCTCGGCCTCCCAGAGTGCTAGGATTACAGGCGTGAGCCACCACGCCCGGCCTGAAAACTATACTTTTTTTGTGTGTGTATACATATATTTATACACACATATTAATATATACATGCATATATAGTGGTTTAAAAGGTAAACACTTTAGATAATCAGTTCAAAATTTTCAAATATTCTTTGATATTGGATCAATATCAATAAAAAAGATCTAGCAAAACTTGGTTGTATACATATCTCAAAAAATATTGAAAATAGTGGATAAAAGAAGGCGAGAGGATTGGTTATTTCTAGTACTAATCTCCTTTGACAATACTAAGAATAAGTACTATTGGTGAATCAAAACAAAATAAAACATTGCATGGAAATAATCTGTAGTATTGTTTGAAGTGAATGAGGCTACTGATTTAGTAACTCAATGAAATATATTAAAACATACTAAAGAGTCATTTCATCTTCATTAGATAACTGAACAGTTCTCGAAGTTTACCATGTTCTCTTTTGTCTATATAGGCCTTTTCACATTAATTACATTCTCCATTCACTGCCTCCTCCAATACACAAGTGTGTGCGTGCATACACTCACACACACACACACACACACACACACACACACACACACACTACCCCCTGATCCCTGCTAACTCACACAAATACTGTTAAGCTAATTTATTCCTACTAATCATCAGCCCTTTCCTTATATACCATTTCTATTTTTTTTGTCCTCAAATATATGTCAGGTACTTTTGTAGTATAATATATTTTCTCTGTTTAGCACTTACAATGCTATTGCTAATTGCCTACTATGCAGTAATTGCCCATGTATTTGTTTGTATTTCCCACTGGAATATAATCTCCAGGATAACAAGATCAATGTATAATTCACATACATTACAATATCTTCGGTGCCTATGACTCTGCTTGGCACCTCTTTAACTAATAATAAATGTTTGTTAATAAATAGACGAATGAAATAAAATTTAATAACAGTTACTTTCTATGAATCCTCTCCTACTAAGAGCATATATCCAATTTTAATAGACAGGTACATACTTAAAACAAATAGCAAGTCAAAGTTGAAGTGATTTGGGGATCTAGATCCTTAGAGAGGAAATTAGAAAGTGTTGGGTGCTAATACCACCGGGGAAAAAAAGGAAAAAACAAATAAAACAAAACCACAGACTTTAAAGGCTTATCCCCTATTATACACCACAGATGTTTTGTGCTTCTTTCTTTGAGAAATCCCACATTTATAGTGCCTAGTGTGGAAATCCAAAAACAAATTTCAAAAGGAACAGTAAGGTATTTTTAAAAATTCTCTATATAGGTCAGATAACACGGTAATGGATATTATATAGTTGATAATTTATGAGGATTGCAGTGTGAAGCCTTGCCTCGTCTGGATTAGGTCCCAATGCTTCCCTGTCCTAAATTATGAGCAGTATTATTTATTTCATCGTAATTTTCCTGCCCAAAAAGGATCATTTGCTTTAAGTTGAAATTGATAAGGAGAAAAAGCACAGCTCCCATTACATAGTTTTTATAGACATACACCCCTTATCATAACCAGTGTCCTACCTTTAAAGACAGAAACATAGAGTTACAAATAACAATTCTATTATCTAAAGTGATGTTTGCATTTAACTGATCATCCCAACTCGAGCAGTGAGATACAGACCACTGTCAGATACCCACCATTTTTTAAGACATTGTCCAGACTAGTTTTTCTGGTACTTTATCGGAGGGTTTTATCAGGCCTCCGCATGATAAGGGTTGCTACTATTTGCCAAGTTGGAATTTTTGTAAAATTCCTTAATTTTCTGTTGTTAATCCATCAAACACAAACACATGAAGACTTATCTTATTCTACAAGGAGAAATGACTTGTTGGACTGTTAAGTACTAGAAGATAGAGGGCTGGGAGCAATGGCTTGTCTTCAGTTAACTCTATCAAACCCAGGCTACTTTGTGTTTTTGACACCAGTGGGAAAAGAAATCTATGCACAGTACCAAATTTCCTATTTGTCTTTTCCTCAGCATATTCAGGTCCAGAATTATTAGGAGGAAGTAATATACTTTCTTTAAAGTATTTTTTTCTTCTTGTTGTTAGAATACATGTGACAAGATATATTCTGTTGAGGATTTAAAGGCATAACTTGTAATTTTAAAAATGGTAGAAAGAATTAAAATTAAACAAGTGAATTGATAATCCTCTATTTCCAAAGTTAACCTGAAATATATTGAATAGGGACAATTATGTTTTTTGTTCAGAGTATACTCCTAAACAGTATTATAATTTAAAATGTCTCAATATTTAAAAATAATAATTATACATTTTCACAATTATTTATTTCAGCTGTCGAAAAGCTAAAATATAATTCAGGCTCTCTCAAAAAAACATAACACTAAATAAAAAAGGAAGAGACAAGAAAAATATGATAAACTCTTTCATTTCTTCAGGAATTTCAAAAACAAAGCAAAAAATACATGTTTAACTTGCCACCTTTTCATAAACATTTTAGGTGTAGCAAATAACCTTCTCTTACAAGTTTCGTGAAAAAGTAGTCTGCAAGAAGGATATTCCACGATGTCTTTACCAAAATGGATGAAGAATGAGCGATGAATTGATAGGTTGTGCAAGTTCAGATTGCTGAGCCCTTAGCCTGACTTTCGTGGAATACTCCTCTTTTACTTCAGGGGCTTTTCGCCAAACCAGCACTCTGGCCCATATGTTTATTCTCCAGCCCTCTCGGAAGCCACCTTTCATCAAAAGAAGTGTGCTTATCTTCCAGAGTTTCACTGCCATTGGCACCTCTAGCCCCCTTTCTCTGCTCCCATCTAAGTACTCAGAAAAAAAAAGCTTTTAGGACTCTCAACAATACAAAAAGGAAAAATTCCCTTTACCATCATGGCAGATGAAACAGGACTCAGTCTCAAACAGATTAAACGATCTCAAACCCCAGGAATCACAAAATGCATGAAACAAAGACAGACATCCCCTAATTTGTTTATCAGAAACATGCTGTATATTTGTTGCTGTATTTTTTTCTGTAAGCATCAGAAAGCTTTAAAAAATTTAAAACTTGTCATTTTCCTCTTTAAACATCTGTTTTGCAAAAATAATCATCCAGATCCTATGAAAAATATAATACTCAATGTTCTTTCTTCATGTATGCGTATGCAACACAATAATATATAAACAATATATAACCTAATAATATATATGACAAAATATATAATCAAAAAAGCAAATCTCATGAAGTTGGAGATGGTTGGGGAAATGACAAATACAGATAGATATTTCATTACACATTTCACTAATTTCAAAAAATAATAATTTCCAAACATGGATTATATTACCCAATAAGGAATAAAGAGTTTGGGCTTTATTAAGACCAAAGATGTTACGTGGCTGATTTCTTGCTTTATTTTTTCCACCTCAAGCTCGATTCAGCACAAATTGGAAGGACACTATCCAGATTTCTGGATGTGTATGCCTAAAGGAATTCCTTAATTACAAATTTATCAGATGTTGCTATCCAGAAAAAGGAGCAACATACACACTTGCAGCATTTGCTCTTTCTGGGCAGATAGACAGCAACATTAAAAATTGAAATCTATTGCTTCCAAACACCTCTACTTTTTGGTACATTCACAGTATATAGTGTATCAGGGTTTCTCAACCTTGACACTATTGATATTTGGGACCAGACTATTCTTTGTTGTAGAAAGTTGTCCTGTGCATTATAGGATGTTTAACAGCAACTCTGGTCTCTCCAAGTAGATGCTAG
>NW_012147841.1:7342243-7345049 GCF_000956105.1 Propithecus coquereli
CATATGTCCTCGTATGTTTAGTGACAGTCTCTCTTTTACTTTGACTAAAGAAAAGAGGACATAGGAAGGCAATTAAGAAAATCCTTAGACCCTAATGTTTTGGGAATGATATCACCATTGGGTAGTATATGGATACTGAGGCCCTTCTGGGTCTACAGAATCATTTTACACCTCTGTTAACACCAGACAAAGAGCTACAGGTGTGTGGTGCCGAACATATTACAAAGGTTAGCCATTGGCTTGGTTCAAAGAACAGCAGGAATGTTAAGCAAGTGCAGCTATATTTCAAACTCTTTCCAGTTTTACATTTTGCAACAACAGATTAAACAAATAAAATACTATCTGAAAAAAAAATTTATCAGTTTGTGGAAACATACATGGAAATACTGATTTTTGTTCCTTCATGCACTAACGGGATTTATGCAAAGAGAAAGCAAATGCCACATAGTGAAACTAGGGGCTGACTCTGATGCCAACAGGCTCATCGCTATTTTTCATCTTTGTAACACACACCCACGATATGCTCTTTTTCTTCAGCCTGCTAATCAGGGCAGTGGTACCTGATAGTGGATGATTGACTAAAGAAATCAAGATCTAACTTACTCCCTGAGGCACACTGTACCTCAGATCAAAGAGCACACATGTGGCATCCTGAAAATGCAATCCCCTGCTTCCACCTCTCAACTCCCTGACACAAGAACCAAAGACAATAACCCTTATAAATCAGTGATACTGCCTCGAAAAGAGGAGCAAAAATGTAGAAGGAAAAATTGGGGAATCTGAACTGACTTAATTAAATGAATTCCTTTTAAAAAGCTTAAGCTTAGTTTTTACTTTCTAACTCAAATTTCTGTATTCTAATTTCAATGATAAATTAAGAACAGCCATAGTGGATGCTAAATACTAAAAATGAAGATGTTCTCTTTGTAGAAGAATGGATAGAATGAAATCCAGAAATTTTACTGTATCAGAAATGCAATGCAGTTTATTCCAATTATTTGACGGAAATACGGGAGCTAAAATATTTTTAAAAAATCATAGCACCTTTAATTACATTGTCATTAAAAATGACTTTTTTCTTTAGCTATTTCCAATGTCATCGTATTTCATAGAGTGCATGGTTAACAGAAATATTCTAAAGAAGGTTTGCCTTCTTTCATAAACAAGAGCCCACAAAATAATAACGAACTTCATGCTGATTTAGGATGAGATTGTTAACAGCACAATGAGCATTATAAATATCAATGGAAACTATAAAAATGTAATTAATGCCTGTGGAGTTATGAAGGTAACTCTTTTTTATCAGTTTGTTAGTATATTCAACTCCATTCAATATACGATATTCTTCTTAAAACTTTATGAAGAAGCTCAAGCTCCAGCTTAAGCTATTCTAGTGAGCAGTCACTTCACAATGGAATCTGCTTTATTTCCACATATTCCAGTGATGAAAGCACTGCTCTATTACCAACACAGTATTACTATTAACATCCAAGTGAAGTGGCCATGAAGTCTAATACTTTTATCATGTGAGTTTCACTAATTTTTTTAAAAAACTATCATTTTACAATTAGTGAACAAGGATTATGTAGATTTTGAGCTGAATCACATCTGCAAAATGGAACCAAATTACTGAGAAACTTTGAAGTGTTATGCACATTATAAATTCAGCCATAAAAAAGGATGAATTAGTGCCCTGTGCAGCAATTTGGAAGGAATTGGAGACCATTATCTTAGGTGAAGTATCTCAAGAATGGAAAAACAAACACCACATGTACTCTCTACTAAGTTGGAACTAACCGATGGGCGTACAAGTACATAGGGGGAAGTAAAAGTCATTGGAAATCAAGTGGGGCAGGGAGGAAGGGAGGGGAAAATAACCCACCCAATGGGTACAATGAACATTATTCAGGTGACAGGCACATTTATAGCCCTGACTCTAGCCATGTAACCAAAACATTTGTACCCCTTTAATATTTTGAAATAAATAAACAAATAATTAATAAATACTCCTAATTGTTTGATGGTAAAAGACATTCAGCTCACATTACAATGCTTTTCAGGAGAAACTGGGGTAAAACAGTATAGTAAAATAAGCTAAGAGAAGATTAGATTGCAATAATTGATTGAAATCATCTGTACTTTTCCTTGTTTCTACTGATTTCCTTCCTTTCAACCAAGATAACTGTGTTTGCACTAGCAAAAGACACATGGAGAACTATCAAGAAGATGCAACTAAAATAGCAGGCTATTCTTTTGGATGCTGTCGAAGCAACTGAAAGGAGATGACTTGCTTCTCTTTTCAAAGCTCTCAGTAGCTAAGGAGATATAAAAATAACAATCAAAAGATGGAGTACACTTTTGTCCTCTACAACTTGAGTGGTATGTAAGATTTGTGGTCAATATTAGCAACACTTCATAATAATTATATTACTACTAAACCACTCTATTTCTTAAGTCTAGAGATAAATACTGAAAACTAAAAGTAAAATTCAGTATCCTTAATTCAATTAAATTGTTTAAATCTTGTATAATTTCAAAATATCTCAGTTAAGGTTATAGACAGTTCCGAATAATTTAGGCTCATGGAGAATGCACAAGAAAAGAAATAAAGACAAAAAAGCAAATAATATAAAAGCACCTTTAGTTTTGTTGCTTGCATTTTTTTTATTTCTCACATTTTGTTTTCTTTTCTCATCATATTTGCAACTTTGATTAAATTGAGTCTTCCTGTAAAGCTCTACATGGTCAAGAATTATAAACATCTTTTTCATCCTACAGATTTATATATCTAAATGCTCTATACTTG
>NW_012147841.1:7345229-7347129 GCF_000956105.1 Propithecus coquereli
ATTCTACTCAGGGTAGGAGATCTACCTAAAAGCTGATATATTCAGGTGGGTTGGTCAGTAAAATTATGGTTTCCCCAAGATCTCATTCTGTGCTTTTGAGCATAAAATACTAGAAAGAACCCTCAACATGATAAAGTTGTACAATCTCATCCAACAAATGATCTCACTTCAACCCTCACACTAACTTTACTATTAAGCAAAAACAGGCACATTTTCAAATATTGATTCCAACTAATGTCTGATCCTAACAGGCATGATTTTATCAAGGCCCCACTATAATAGAAGGAGTGTCAGAGTTAAACAGAATAGGCTGGGATAAGATCACAATCTTCGCTACAATGATGTGATGTTATCACAGAATGGGGATAGTATTCTAAGTAATTATCATTAATAGATCCTGACACAGGAAAAGAGCAGGCCTGATGGGGGTCTAAACAAATTTGAGTGAGATAAAACAAGGTTGGTGAGAATCACAGTTGAAGGCACTAGGTGTTCTTGAAATTATTTTTCAAAGATTTAAATGCTAGATTTTAAGTGAAGAGAGACATGTAGAAAGATTTTAGTACAATGAACATGGAAGGGGAAAAATGTCCACTTATTATTGATAGAGATGCCTTTCAGTTGTCTTTTGGCCTGTTACATCCATTTTTGTTATTTCTATGTTTTGATCTGATTAGGGTATTTATAAACAAGTTAGTTCTAGCTACTGAAAGAGGTAAATGCATTTGCTCTTTTCAGCCTACCAGACATCAATCTGATAAATTAATATCCACCACAAGAAATAGAAAAGATTTATATTCCTTAAATTTTTATCCCAGCTTTAGTATATTCTCATAATACTATATAAGGTATCTTAACAAAGAAAGGGTTCCAAAGTAGCTTATTCAACTTTCAAATTTAAGATCCTTTCAAATTTAAGATTTGTTCATTCTTCGACCCCTATGCCCTAGTACACCAAAGCTCAAATTGTCACTTCATTGTTTACTTCTCAATGACTGGGGAAGTATCAAGCAATCCACATAAATGTCAAGATCCCTTTTCTGAACTTATTAACAAAAATTTAATAAACATTACAGTATATAGCAGAAGATTTCATCTTCTGGAAGATCTAGTATGTGAATTCATTGCTGCTTACCAAGACTTTTATGTTTGTGACATTGATAATATAAACATTTGCATGGAAAAGGTATTAGTGATCATTAGTCCAAACAATAAAACACAAATCCTTCTGCTGGCAACTTACTATTAATATTAATATTTGGCTTTGAGTTGGTCATTACTCCTCTTTTATAAAATAGAGGTAATGATGTACTTTCCACACCACTATGACACAACATTTAAAGTTAAGCACACAGTATAAGGGAACTAATTAGTAAATGTGATAAAAGGTTATATATGTATATAGGGAGAGAGAGAGAGAGAGCATGCATAAGCACAATTATGAGTATTACTAGCATGGTTATTCTTATTCACATTCTGCCTGGGTTTTTCTAGAGAGGAAAAAAGTCAAACTATATCTTAGTTTGTATTTCTTTTCTCAAATGAGTAAGTAATTATAAGTACTGAAATCTTCTGGGTAATCACTGAGGATGATGAATGCATTGCTGAAATCAGCAGTATAGACAGACCCCTAAATGCTACTAATAGTTAACACGGTAAAGCAAAACAGAACATTCTACACTTTGTATCTTGTCTAAAAATAATGCAGTCATTGACCTTAACCTTATGAAACTTGTTCTATCATCAAGGTCAAATACAATAATAAATAAATAAATTGAGTTGGACACGAGCATACCATAAGAGTTTATGATACAACTACATTTGTACCTTGTACATTTGTACCTTTCTATAAGAAGTATTCACAAGTAAAATTTATTTTTTCAGTAAATAATTTTAATTT
>NW_012147841.1:7350649-7379592 GCF_000956105.1 Propithecus coquereli
TCTGTACCCCAATTTTTAGCAGAGTTCCTGACTTACATTAGATACTTAATAAATACTGAGTCAAGTTTTCCTTCAAGACTTCTATCACAATATGTATAACATTAGATAAAGGAATAAATTTTTGTCACTTAATTGCTAACAGATGCAGCAGGGGAAGACTGTTAAAATAGTTATGAAATAATAAAAATAATTATTCCACTACCTTTCCATTTGACTGTAAAGAAGACAAAGCTAACATCCTACTAAGAAGTCACACAGTATGACAGGAGAATTAGTTAGAGTGACAAGTCCGAATGGTTCCACCTCTATTCTTTTATCCAGACCCTTACATAACCAATGATCAAGAGTTTAGGTTGTACCCATTCTAACAAGTTTATTTAATGATTAACTTCAAGTAAAAATAAATAACCATATGAAAATCTGAAGGCTCTTTACAAATACAAAACACGAGTCTTGTTATCCAAATAGGTCTATCTTTCCAAAGCTTTTTTAGAAAGAAAATATAGTATTTCAAAATGGCTTTGATGGCTATGTCACTTTTCTTCTATTCTATCTTTGTTCATATTTTCACACATTCTTTTAACCAAAAGTTTAGAGTCTGAGTTAAAGTCACCGAAACAAGGACGTTAATGTTGAAGAGGGAGTTATTTCCCCATTCGTCAGGCCTCAGCAGAAGGGATACACTTCACCTCTCGGCAGCATTGGACTATCCATGCTATGCGACATCATTATCCATCTGACATCCATCTGACAAGCACATTGTTTTAAATTTTTTATGTCTATATATTTACTCATAAAACACCAGACCACCAGGGGAAGGAGTAATAAAAAAATCCTAGGAGCATCTATGAACCTAAAGATGCTTAATGTTAACAGTGTGTTAACTTGATGTCAAGCTTTCTTACCTCTCCTCACTAATTGCTCTCTCTATATTAATATATTATTATGGAGAGGTAAAAAATAATGGTTCTATTTTGCTAGAGCTTCAGCTGTCTTTTTATTTCTTCCTTCACAGGTAAGAATGGTTTCATTTTAGCTGTCCTAACAACAGCAGATCAGTTTTTAAGGCTCACTAGAATTCTCTTAGCTGTATGAATTAGTTTTGAAACACTTAATGTGTATTTTTTTTAATCCAGAGCAAAAATAACACATTTATCCCCTTTCAAAAATCCCAATAAATAACAAAGGTATATTAGGCTCCAAAACAGCTTAACTGAACCATATGTGGATCCAAAGGCCTGCCAAAATGGAATCAGCATTATAAAAGATAGTTCATATTTCATCTAGCCATAAAATAGGAATCTACGGTATATAAAATGTACTGGCCATTCATACAGAGCTTATGATGACAATGGCTTGAAAACTCATTGTCAACAGTATAAAAATGACCTAATATATACTCTGGGAGGTTTTTTGAGGTTTTTTTTTTTTTTTTTAATTCTTTTTTGTCATTTTGACCTGGATTGACTAATCACAGATTATGGAGGAAATGACTTAAAACAGCATCTTGAACCTCGGCCCCTCTGACAGTCACAGAATTTTACCATTAAAATATTTCATGAGAAAATCTTTAAGAAGCAGCAGAAGGTTTGGCACTGAACCCTTAGGATCCCATTAAGGGCCTCTGCCGTCTTCCATAGCTCGTCTAGTCCAAAACAGCACACTCTACTCCCACAGAGTCTCTCCAAAGCCATTTTGAATCCTCTTTTCCCTTATCAGGCTGATACAGACCTGCATCATCCTCGGAGCCTTCTGACAGGGGCTACAACAATTGGGGGGAAGGGGGGGTTATACAACTGCACATTGTTTCCTTTCACAAAACCCTGCCACAGGGTGCAGATTAACACCAAAAAATAGATGGCTGTGACCAAAGAGAAACATTTTTCAGAATGCCTCCACTTGATTAATGAAGTAATGGAGCCAACCACTATGTGCCTTTCATCATGCACTCTTCCTCTTTCGTCCCCGCTCCTCCTGGAGTAGCAACAGAAACAGGGACACTTCTGCAAATGTCTGCTTCACCTGAAGAGTTGTCATTTTCAACAAGTTTTGCAGCAATGCAACAAGAATAAAAGCGCCTAGGTTCCTTGCTGTAAATATTCAGGTAAAGGACAAATTTTCTTTTTACCACCTCTGAATTTCTTTAATAAAGGCAAATGCTACCCATCCCCCCACACACTTTTTTTCTATAAACACTAATTCAACATATACTTGACTACTGATGCTTACTTAGCTCAGATGCACGTGCAGGTATCACTTGGTACATCTCCCTCCACAAGTGCGAATGTGTTACACATGACTGAGAAGCTGTGGCTTTCAGAGGAGAGGTGGTAACGTCACATCCAAAGTTAGAATCAGAACCTGAAGGACTTTTGCTGCTCCTGTCCACGGGATAATGCTCACATTATTACACATAGGCTAATGAAGTACAAAAATGGTATTTGTTTGACTTCTTAGTAAAAGCTAAAACTTAAGGCATGTACAATGCCTCTGCTCTTCCAAACTCTGTCCCTATTTCTTTTTATTTCATGGTGCATCATTGCCTACATTATGACTGCCTATTCACTCCATTCTGTACAGAGCTCTACAATGCCATAAATACTGAAAGAATTGAGTTAACATTTCAAAATACAAACCTAACTCAAAAGCGAATCAGACAGGGCAAATTACCTTTCCAGTTGTCTGAAATCCCCAATCACATACCTGAGAAATGCTTTCTGAAGAATAAATCCTTACAAAAGAAAACCACAAAGATGCCACAATAACTCAAAAAGCAGTTTGACCACTTAACCTTCTTTCTGTTCCTAAAAATATGTATTTTTCTATGCTTTTGTGATGATTGTCTGCTTAGATGATAAACACTCTAAGCTATGAGTTCTCAGAATACTCATGTTGGCTAATCAATAAGGATGTGTGTCTGTGTGTATGAAGACATGTGTACACACGTCTATGAAGATATATTCCTATGACAACAATCAGAAGTGCTGTTTAAGTATGCTCAGAGAGAGGACAGAAGAGAACAGGCTAGCTGCACTGCTTGGGAAATTAAAGGAATGAAAAATCTATGTTCCATTCATTCACAGGCATAATAAAAAGTAATCTAGGTTTGTTTAACAATCTGTATATATTTCAAAATGACTAAATGCATATAATTTTATATAATTTTACAACAACCCTATGATGTAGGGCTGGTATAATAACCCTATTTTATAAAGGAGAAAACTGAGAGCATGTGTGATTACCCAAGATAACACATCCACTTTGGGTAATAACAGCCAGGGCTAGAATCAGGCTATTCTGATCCCATCATGGGCTCTTTCCTGTACTTTCTCTCTCACTTTTGATCTTTACTGTGTGTTACTGTATGTTTCTCAAAATTACCAAAGGAGAAGAAACACTCAGAAAATTGTTTCTGATTTCTAATAGCCATGAGATTTTGTATAAATCATGTTTTATATATTCTAATTCACCTTTCTCTATCTGCAAAATTAACATCTAAGTAAGTTAATCAAGAAGTTATAGATCACCTTCTATGTGGAAAACTATATTTACTTCCAGAAATAAGAATAAAATATATCTCATTTTCACAAATGTTCTTTTAATTTTAATTTTTTGATTTTGGTTATGATGCTTTACAGCCTATGATTTTGTTTTCTCTATTCAAATTAATTGAATTTTTTCTTGATTCCGTCCATTGCTGTAAGTATTTGAAAGTCCTTCCCTATCTAGAGGTCAGGTAACTACTTTTGCAGATTGCTTTCTATGGTAGACAGCCTCTGAGATGGTTCTCAGTCACCTAGCCTTCTGGTTTTAAGGCCTTGTGTAATTTCCTTCCCTTTAGGGTGGGCTAGACCTAGTGAACAGAATTCAGCAAAGGTGATGGGATGTCACTTAAAAGATTAACATTCAGAAAGACTGTGGCTTTTGCCTTGGGCTTCCTCTCTCATTTGCTTGTTCAGAGCTATGCCAGCTGCCATATGGTGGGTCACCTTATGGAGAGACCCACTACCCAAGGAATTGAGTCAACAGTGAGTGGCTTGCAAGCAGATCCTCTATTGGTTCAGCCTTCAGATGACACCACAGACCTGCCTGTCCCCTTGATTGCAGCCTTATGAGAAACACTATGCCAGAGACACCTAGCTAAGCTGTGCCCATATGTTTTAATACTCAGAAACAGAGACTGAAGAGTATGAGAAAAACCACAGGCCAAGCTACATAACCCTGTGCTTGACTCTGGCTGCCCAACCTTTCAAATACAGTGATAGAAAATAAAACATACAAAATGGCACAGACAATACACACATTTCTTGAATCAAGAAACCACAGTTTCATCAAACCTAGGACAAAGAGTTTTAGAAGAAAAGTGAATCATAAAGAACAACTTTAAATTCAATACTTAAATTAACAGGTAAAAAGATATTAATCTCTAAAATAGAGTTTCTCAAATAATCTCACAAATATCCAAAAGCATGTAATAAATATTACTTTATTTTTCTATTGGAAATATATATTAAAAATGCTTCCCTCTGGACCATCATGCAGCAGCAACACAGAGCTTTACAGGAGTGGCTTGGTCAGGGTCACAAACTTGCCTATGCCAGGAAAAGCCATATGATAGCAAAGATTGTCAATGACAACTGAGAAATACAGTCAAATTGCGATACTTGGTTAATGCCATCCTGAGAATAGTGATTGATAATTAGATTAAAAAGAGAGTCCAGTATGTTATGAGAGTTTAACAAAGAATTATCCCTAAATAATTTTGATTTTTAAGATCAGACTGAAGGAATATAAAATGGTACCTATATCTACTCTCACAGGTATCATATCCAAGTTACTGAATGTAATAATTTTTGTATTGAGCTGAGATTGCTGCTAAATCCTCATAACATTGGCAGAATATTTATTTTAACCATGCAGAGAACAGGTAGTACACAATGCCAAGCTAACTGTTTTAAAATAGTTGTCAAATGGCAATTCCTCAAAAAAGTCAAGTTGGGAGACTTTGAAAGGCATGCCAGATCTACCAGCAAATGGCACAAGACGGTTTTGGTCAACTTTTCAAACAGCTGCTCCTCACAGTGCTTTCTCATTTTTTACCTTCACCTCTAGAAAAGAAAAATTTTTCAAGATTTATATTTTATAATTATGAAGACAATAGAGTTATGCTTTACAACCCACTTCTTCACTAGTCAAGATGATGATGGCCTCCCCTTAGGGAGGTGAGGTCTCTATGTATCCACGCTCTTCCTCCTCAGGTCTTCGTGATACCTACTATTGGCAACTACGAGAAATGACAGTGGCAGTGAAATCTGTGTTTAGAAAACTCATATAAGAAAGCTGATGTGTGGGAAAAGAGCTACAGACACTGACAACTCCCATTAAAAGTACCTGGAGCTATAAATCAATAACCCTCCTTCATCCTTCATGCCTGAACTCTGTGGGAAAGATAGGGCCACTTGTTAACCTCGACGTTATACACATACTCTCAGTAGAGCAGCTTCGATCATGTTATAATGATAGGAATAACTTCTCCTCTTAGACATTAAATAAATTAACAGTTTAACACTACGGGTCATTTTAATAACTCAATAAAACATCATCTTTAAGAAAAGTTATTCTCAGAGTTCTAGAAAAAGAGAACAATGAATAATCTTCAAAACGAAAAAAGATGTTTTTGTTTTTTCAAACTTGGCCCTAGTATAGGTAAACAGGTTTAGCCATGTAACCCAAAGGCAAAAATGTGTTTAAGGAGGAGGTTAAGTTAGGCTCATAAATAAAATTATGGTCTGTCTGTGGCAAAGAATAGTGTCTTTGTGTTCCTACGTTTCAATCCAAGTCTGAGCGTAAAGAACCTCAAACGACTTGACCATTAGGAGAAAAAGTAAGTCAAAAGGAGATTGAGGTTAGCAGGCAGACTAGCTACACACGAAAGGTATAGTTGGGAGGCAAGTACAAATTATCAGAAAGGGTGCAATTTACGTTTTAATTTCAACATTATTTTCCAATACGACAATATATTTTCATCCACTGCCAACATTATCACTGTGTCTGCATTACAATACAGCTAATCCCTTCATAGCGATACACAGCTGACCTCCCTGGCTTGTTTCTACATATTCAAACTGTGAAATAATTTGCTGGTGTTTGGTTTCTTCCTTTCTGATTCACATTCAGTAGAACACCTTTGATTACTCAGGCCTTCTCACCAACTTCTCCCTTCACCCTGAGTACTCTCCCCACCAAGCACACAAACAAAACAATCCTACTCTAATTCTAGAAACCAGGGCAACGCATCATTTTCCAAGCCTCTTCAGCATTAAATGTCTTGCCTTCATGTCTTCTTTGAGCCACTTCCTTGTCCACTCTGTTTCCATTAATTCTCCACATAGCAGATAGAGCATTAGAGAAGCCAGGATTTTGCCCTCCCTAAGGGAAAAATCTACCACCTCCATCAATAATGAATTTCACCAACGCTTCCCAAGAGGAACAGGGTACAATTAAAAAGGTTATAAGTCCTTGCACTACTAGAACCTCAGGGCATCTGTGAATGAAACTGGCTTAAGCCCAATTAGAGGAATCAGTACATTTGTCTTCTTTTGGAACAACCCTGCTCTTACGGTTCCCATCAATTCAGTATAAATCTGACTGATCTTATCCAAGAAGTTAATAGAAAATTGTTCACAGTGGGCGACTGCCACCTTAGTTTCCAAGCAGAGACAGATGGAATTTCCCAGATGGTTTGTCACTGGAAAGTGTGATGCTGGATGAGACTTCACAGAAAGCATGGTGGAGCAGAACACCTTCTTGGCCTTCACCCATGTCATAGTGAGGGATCTAAAACCGATTCTGTTGTAAACAAATCAAAATCACCTGAATAGGCTCAACGCATCATCCTCACTAACCGCCTCGGAGGGTTGCAAATCTTACACTGAAATTAGTCAACATTTATCAAGAAACCATCATGAACATATCTCCTTAGTGATAAAAACTGAAGAAATAGAAATAGTTATCTTGTCCTACTGAATCTTCCTTTCAAATGAGATTAAAATAAAAAATAACATATAAACAAATAAAATAGATACAAGATATCATTTACTGTGGTGACTGCAGTGCTGAGTTGGATGGATGAAACTAGATTACAGAGGAAACAGAAATGGCTGTAAAGGCTCAGGGAGGATGTAGGGGTCTTGAATAAGGAGAGGTGTGCAGCATTCCCTGAGATGTAGAAAAGTGAAGGAAGGAATATTAATGTGCTCATTAATTAGAAATTTATTCATTGAGCTCTTACTATAAGCTAGATGTTGTTCTGGGTAGGAAGGAGGAAAGATTAAATATATATATATAAACAAGAGGCATATGGTCTGCAGGGGAGATAGACCAAAAATAATAAAAGAAAAGGAACTAGCCATTATATGATCGGTGCTCTTATCCTAGTAAACTAGAGGATCAGGAAAATATTTACTCCAAACTGGGGGCTTCAGGGAAGGTCTACTTTAGGGGTGACCTTGAGCAGAGTCTTTAAGTATTAACTGGAGGAAGTGACATGGAGAGGGACATGGGGGGGCACACAGGTTTCTAGAATGATAAAATAGCACAACCAAATGAACAGAGATGGGAGAAAAGTGTACACTCAGAGCACTACAGGTAGTTCAGGGTGGCTGAAGTCTACATAAGAGTGGACAAGGGCTAAGAGCTTAGGAGGCGAGCATCATGACGGCCTTTACTAAAGAATTCGAGTTCTCTTGTGCCCTTTTAGGATGATTTTAAGCACACGAGTTAAGTGACTTCTGTAGTTTTGTCTTTGGGACAGACAGTGATGTGTGGAAAGAAAAAGGAGATAAGAAGGAAGGCAGAAAGAACAGTTAGAAGAACATCATATAATCAAGGGAAAAATGATGAAGGTTTCAACTAAAGCAGTGGCAATGGGAACAGAAAGAACAGAACGAGCATTAAGAAAGCAGGAGCTTTGGTACTTGGTCTCTGGATGTGAAAAGGAGAATCTTGGAAGATGTTGACTCTGAATAGAAGACAAAAGAAAGGGTAGTAGTTACTAAAAGGAGAGAGGTGTGGATATGAGTAACTGTTTGTGAGCAAGCATTTGAGATTGAGAAGGAGAGGTAGAAATGCAGAAAAATGTGGGATAACTAATAGAATGGACTCCCTGCAGAGGCAGGAAAAGAGACTAGAGCCCTAGGATCAAAGGCCACCGAAAGTCAGGGAGAACTACAGAAAGGCCATCGTGGAAACAGGAATAAACTCTCCTTGTGACTGTTTAGTTGGAGGAATAAAGTAGAAAAGGCTTGGAAAACAGTTGAAATGCGCTATTAGAGAAAGGGTAAAAAGCCAAGGTTAGAGATTTTTTATTTAAATGTCATTTGTAAATTAGTAGCTGAAGCTTTGTGAGTAGATAAGCTCCCTGAGGCACTGGGAACAGAGGGAGAAGAGAAGAAAGCACAGAGGTGTTTTGGGAAACACACATAGTTAAATTAAAAAGAGCCAAGGCCCAGAGGGATATGAGAAGTAGGAAAGTATGGTAGTCCTGAGCCCAGACGAAAATGAATATTAAAGGAAGATATCATTCACAATGTCAACATCAGTGAAAAGAAATATGACACCCAACAAAAAGGCATGCCTCAGCAAAATTATAAATTATATCATTGAAATGATAAACAGGGGAGGATATGGGTGGGGTCAGTGAGAATGTTCTGATAAGTAAATTCAGATAGATTAGATTTTTATTTTAAAGAGCATTTATTGAATACCTACTATGTGTCAGTGGTAGATGTCCAAAATTGCATAATAAAGATTTAATACATCTACGTCCTCTATAGTCTCAGCAATGTTTTGGATATTGCTTTCATATTTAAATCATTATTATATCTTAGAGGCTGTCATAGTATAGCTGCCCCAGAAGATTCCCCTGAGACTGATTCAAATACAAGTAGTTTATTGTGAATGTGATCAGAAAATTCCAGTAGGATTATTGAGAAGTAAGCAGAAAAAGAAAGTAAGCCCATGAAGTGTGCAGTATGAAGCTTATCAGAGTTCAGTTCCACTGGAAAACTCTAAGAGACAGTGTAGAACACGTCTCATATCCTAACAAAGAGGCGGGAAGCAGAGGTGTTATTCTACCAACTTTCTGTCCATTATTGGTTGAGGATTACCTCTGGGAACATGAATTCTCCAGCACTTGCAGCTTGCCCAGCTTGCAGCAAGTTTGCTTCTAAGGCTGGAAAAAAATCCTCAGGTAGAAAATTCACGGATGTGTCCACTAAGCAGCCTTTAGCTATGAAGGTCAATGCTGGAGACATATGGGTAGAGATACATTTGTACAGCACGAAAATGGAAGACTCTAGCAATGAATGAGATCAAAGATGAATACTGAAAGAGGCGGAACTGGATGGGAAGAAATGGAGGCAATTAGTGATTCTAATTAAAATAATGCAGATCAGGAAACTCTCATTCTGTCTTCAACCACATTTCTATGGAGATAACTATCTTAAAACTTTTAAGATACAACTTAATGCTTTATTTCATTATTAGGTCAATAAAATATCTATAGGGCCCTTTATATAATATTTCATATTTGTAGAACTCAATGTCACGAATACCCTGTGGGAAAATAAAACAAGGTTCTATTCTGATTGAACAGAATGAAATGAGATTTCTCTATCAAATTTCATTTGTTGAATTTAACAGATTATGATGAGTTTACCATTATGTTGTAAGTAATCTGGGGCTTTCTATTTAATTAAGTATGCATGTTGCATGATTCCAGCAGTTGGCTGAATCCACTCAGACTAGTTATCTACTGACAGTTGATATATTCAAAAGCAAGAGAGGGCAAATGCCACTTAAATTCCAGACATCCAATTTTCTAATAATCATTGTTGTTTGATATTTATTAAGTATTACCATGTGCTAGCACAGCTGAGATTTAGTTTATTACAAGATCTTTGTCTTTGGGAGAATATGGGGAAAATTTCAAAGGCATAACATATAAATAGGGAAATTCTAAAACACATCCAAAGTAGATATTGATCAGAACTTGAGATAATTTAAAAAATGTCTTCCTTGTCAGTGGCCCTTTGATTTTTTCAGTGAATAAAATTTCAAAACTTTGAAAACTATCAAGTTTGTGCTCCGTGATAGCATTTAATGTAAGTCATTCCTCAGAAGTGAGGTGGGATGCTGAAAAGAAGGCTAGGCTCACTCACTGTTAATAAATCTTTCAGGGCCATAAGGATGTACCTCAAAAATACCGGAACTTGAAATGTACTGCAGACTTTTGGAGTCTGTGATGATTAATTTTATGTATTAACTCAGAAGGTGTTTTTGAACAAAAGTAACACTTAAATCAGTGAACTTTAGGTAAAACAGATTATCATCCATACTGTGGGCGGGCCTCATCCAATCAACTGAAGACCTGAGTAGACTAAGAAGACTGGCCTCCCCAAGCAAGAAGAAATTCTCCAGGTGACTTCCCTGCCTTCAGACTTCACCTGCACCACTGGCTCTCCTGGGTCTCCAGCCCACCAGTCCGTACTGCAGATCTTGGATTCACTAACCCCCATAACTGCATGAGCCAATTCCTTTATAATAAATCTCTTTCTATATACATAGATATCCTGTTGTTATGTTTCTCTGGAGAATCCTAAGACAAAGCCCTTGGCAAATAGTCAAATTTAGGCATGAAAAATCTCTAAACACCAAGGTCTACAATGTTGCCTATTTAATCTGGGGAGTCTTTTCTGCTTTAAACTTGATATATTTCTATGGGTTCATTTCTAAAGATCACTGACTAGTAATAGTAGTTGAAATTTGTTGATAACTCACATATGCCATCTCATTCAGTCTTCACGAAATTCCTCTAAGCTAGGCAGTATTATTAGTCCCATATTGCAGACATTTCTAAGATTGCAGCATGGGTTCTGGAATAAGAATAAATTGACCTTGAGCTAGTTATCTAACTTACCAAAGTAGCGGTTTCCTCCTCTGTAACAAAGGAGATAAATATTACCTTCTCTTACACTTGTGTAAGAACTATGATATAAAATATTAATATGTAAAGTACTTTGACCAGTATCTGGCCCAATGAAAGTATTTACTGTGCTGCTGCTGCTATTATTAAAGTTTTAAAGCGTGAAGTATCTACCAAAATAATAAAATATGGGCAAGAGATATTCTGTTTCAACGTTCAGTGTGTTGTATGATTCCAAGAATAACTTTTCGTCAAACTGATTTGTTTGGTATTTCTAGACTGTATTTCTTGAAATGTTCTATATATATCCAAATAACTGGTCTACAAAGGCTTCCTGCAGAAGATGGCATATTGCTAAGGCACTTCAAGATGGGGACTTGAAAGATATAAAAAGGATTTGACATCTGGCATGGTGACTCAATTAATTACTGTGTTGGATTAATTAGTGTGCTGAATCTTCTGCGCCAACACCGTGAGTTTAAGCAGAGTAACATTATATCAGTTGGCGAAGACGCAATTTAAAAGAGTGTGTTAATCCAAATTTGATTCAAGGTTGGCTAAGGAAGGGTTACCAGGCCATATATTTTATTATAAGGAAAATGTGTCTTCATGATGCAAAATATATATTAAAGTATTGTCCAAATTGTAAAGTTGCAGAAGTCTTTGAATTAACCCCTAATTGCTCAAGTAGTCTACGTGTCATAACAAATATTTTGTCCAAAGGAAAAAAAAATAGGTATATCTCTAATCTTTGCGTATTTTCTCTCAGATTTTTTTATAAATTTAGAATTCACATAAAGAAATCCCCAACAATTGTATCATGTTCAAATCATGCTACACATGTTAAACTAAGGAGGCAGTATAGCATAGTCTTTAAAAATGCAGATTCTGGAATCGAAAGCTAGAGCTTTTATTTTCCCATGTACAAAATATAATTTATAATAGAATCAAATTCACTCTTTTGCTTGGAGGATTAAATGAGCCAATCTATTTTTCAATTCTCTGCACAGGGTTTAGAAATGAATAATATGCAGTACATGCTAACCAATTTACTGGAGACTGCAGTGGCCCCCAGTCCCCAACCATTTTGGCACCAGGGACCAGTTTCATGGAAGACCGTTTTTCCACGGATGGGCTTGGGGGCCAGCAGAGCTCTGCGGCCCGGTCCCTACCAGGCAGTCCACGGCTGGGGGTTGGTGACTGCAGCTAAGTAGTAACTGTAGTAGCAATAATAGTACTAGTGGTATTTGATGGCATAAAATCAGAAGTAAATTCTAGAAGAGAATCTTATTTCAAAAGGAAAATATTTTAAAATTATATTTTAGTCAAGCAACTAAATTTTAAAATAGGGAAAAATGCCATATATTTTAAGTAAATAGTGTAATTAGATATTTAAACCCTAAGATAAAAATACTTGAGGTATTAATATAGTTTTCTATAAAGAATTATTACCCATTACTTGATATTTTATACTCTACATACATTTTTAAGTAGTATCAAAAATTCTGGAAATTTCATATCTATAAATTGACTCATATAAAAATATGGCATAAGGCCGGGCGCAGTGGCTCACGCCTGTAATCTTAGCACTCTGGGAGGCCGAGGCGGGTGGATTGCTCAAGGTCAGGAGTTCGAGACCAGCCTGAGCAAGAGTGAGACCCCGTCTCTACTAAAAAATAGAAAGAAATGATCTGGACAACTAAAAATACATATATACAGAAAAAAAAAAATTAGCCGGGCATGGTGGCACATGCCTGTAGTCCCAGCTACTCAGGAGGCTGAGGCAGAAGGATTGCTTGAGCCCAGGAGTTTGAGGTTGCTGTGAGCTAGGCTGACGCCATGGCACTCACTCTAGGCCGGGCAACAAAGCGAGACTCTGTCTCAAAAAAAAAAAAAAAAAAATATGGCATAAAATAGCTTTAGAGTGGTATAGGAGTATTAAGGCAACAAAACAATGTCCTCTGTCTAAAAACAGAAAATTACTTCAATGAAAAATTAAACTTTCTAGAATAAGTTTATTTTCCATCCATCACAATTTATTAATAGTATATGCCAAAAAGCTCATAAAACTACGACTCTGTGTATAGACAGAAAATGATATAAACACAAATCAAAATTTATATTTTAATATAGATATTATTTTAATATAGTAAATGGGGAAATGTTCATCATTTCTTACATCAACTACAGATGCCACTTCAGTGGCAGTACACTTTTAAAGAAGTATCAGAGAAATGACTAAAGGTCATGCTGATATCTGATACACAATGAAAAATAAGATAAATATCTCACAGCTTAAAATGTTTTTTAAGCAGTGCTAGAGAACAAATAAAAAACCCCAGATTGAACGGGTTTAGAATGATATTTAACTGAACATTTGATGTTTAAAGGATCTTTCTCTTTCCTTTCTTACCATTCTTTAGCTTGAGAGATCGGTGTAGGTAATATTGTTTTCCGAAAGGAATCAACAGAACGGTCTCAACTCAACAAACTAAGGCCCACAGTGTTTGTGGGGCCACATCTCAAACACTTTTTGAGGTAGCTGCACTGGCCCACACAGAGTAAGTTACTCAGATTATTAAATATTCAGCCAGGACTGTCAAGTCAACTTGTTTTGTCCTTAAATACATGTGAAATTCCCTACCTCATTCTTCTATGGATAAATACATGGATCTAGAAAGTAAGAAACACACCCCTAGAATCTCGTATGTTGTTTGAATGTATGGCGACACAAATATTTCCCATTAATACCAATCATTACTTTTAGTTGACTCAATAACCTCTATCACAGCCACATGGCACTGAATGAACGAGCTTGGCACATATCAGTTTCTTTCATCTAATAACTTGAAGAAGGAATTTCTGTCATGTAATAAATTGAACAAAAAATGCAATGTTGCTGAATCCACTACATGTGCCAAAACCCCTCTGGGAGATTTTATGTCCCCATAGTGCAGATCCAGTCATTACACAGTCACGAGACTCTTCCTACATAAATAACATGCAGAGAGAAGGACATTCATTGGGATGGATACTTACCAAATTTCTGGATCTTCTAAGGAATATGAAACATTTTTCTTTGCAAGTTTTATCATTTGTCTTATTGCTTATAATAGGAGAGGTTTTCAGCTATTATTTTTTATTTTATCTCACATGGTAGGCAGAATAGTGTCCTCCCAAAGATGTCCACATCCTAATCTCTGGAATTTGTGAGTGTTACTTGGCATGGCAAAGGGAAATTAAGGAAGCAAATAGAATTAAGGGTGTTACTCAGCTGACCTAACATAGAGAAATCAGCCTAGATTACACGGGTGCACCCAATGTATTCATAAGCATCCTGAAATGTGGAAGAGGGAGGCAGACAAATGGGTTAGAAAGGGGAGGCTTTGAAGATGGAAGGGGATCGTGAGCCGAAGGTGTGGGCAGCCTTGAGAAGGTGGAAAGGGGGAGAAAACAGATTCCCCTCTAGAGCCCTAAGAAAGGAACACAACTCTGGAGACATCTTGATTTTAGCCCAGTGAGACCCATTTTGAACTTCTGACCTCCAGAAATGCAAGACAACAAATCTGTGTTTTTAAGCCACAAAGTGTGGTGATTTGTTACAGCAGCAATAGAAACAAATATATCCGATTAAGAATTAAAGTTTAAATGTAATCAAATTACCCACTTCTCCACTACTTTTTAAAACATCTAATTAATCAATTATCCATATAATCTGACCGAGTGGTAGACTTCTGTTCTCAGAACTTTTACAAAAAAGTTAACAACAAAAATCATAATGCTAATCATTCATCCTTGCTCTTAAAGGTACGAACAAGTATTACCAAGGAATAACAAAGTTGTTTACTTTTTGTTCTTCATGTAAACCTGTAATGTATGACAATTAATTTTTGTCATCTTAAAAATAAAGGCAATTGTACGTATTATTAAATGTAAATAGTCTTAGCCTGGCTAAGCAGATAAAGCAATAACCTTATAAATTACCTTCCTAGCCAACCATTTAGTACGAGTAACCTGTTTCCTTCTAAATTCTGAGTACGTTACTGTCAGAGACAAACCGCTTGGAAAATATCCAAGTTTTGTGGTCCATGAAAAAGCAAAAACAAACTGTTATTTTTAGTGACTTCACTGGGAAGCAAGCAGAGATAATTTCTGAGCTATGACAAAATATTAAGAGTCAACCATCTCAGAGCATCCACATACCAAGGAGTTATTATTCAAGTCCATCTTCCCAGCAAACGGCCCCCAGGTTGTTCCCACTGGAAGTTGCTGACGACTCTGAATTTTTCGTTCCCCATCTTTCTGAAACACCTCCAGCTCTCCTGTGGACAATGAAAACAGAGGTGTTTAGAATACTTTCACTTGTGCCTTAACAATAGTCATCTCTTTTTGTGGGTTTGCTTTTACACACACAATATTCCCAGGATTCATATGAAGAGATTTAATTATGCTTGTTTGAAGAAACAACTCACCTTGCTATCCTCAGAGGAAAATAAAACTTGTCCTTATAATTATATTCAAATTTACTCCAATTTCTTTCTTGCACCTTTTCACACACATCATCTGCTGAAGTCAATTCTTTTTAGTAAGTCTTTGAGAACTAGAAACAATAATATTTCCTCAAGGAAGCATTGACCCCAATGCCAAAACAGATAGACAGGAAATATTAGAACAATGATTTATGGTTAAAATTCTCATATTTATTCAAGACTCTTGGAGAACAATACATTGAAAGGTTTTTAAGTTCTTGATAATTTTTTGAAATTACTACTAATTTCAGTGGATAAAATAGCTACATGTACAATAAGTAGTGATGCATGTTTTTCCAAACAAAAAATATTTAGACAAAGTTTTTACTTTTTTTAATTTGATATTTTGAGTAGGATTCTGCGGTGCCAAAAGGGTTTGGACAAAAACACTTAAGAAACACCAGTTTGGAAGGTCTTCTTCCTTTAATTTCCTCTGGAGTAATATTTTAGAATCATTAAATGGAAACAAGAAGTAAAGATAGTATACTCATTTGCATAAAGTAGGAATTCATTAAATGCTTGCTTAAGAAATAATACTACAAAAATAAATAAAAGAGCACCTCAAAACATCAAATAATGGCCAATAGCCTAGACGTTATTTGGCATAAACAGAAAAAAAATCACAATCAAGAATTGTAGTCTCTCTTTAAATAATTAAATTTAGATATTTATTCCCTGAGAGAATTACCATATCATATCACCATACCAAAATTTTTATTATCTCAGTAATACAATTTAATGTTTTTAATGGTATTTCTTCTCCATCTGCTCAACAGCAGACATGAGAATAAGGAGTGGAATGAGAAGAAACATAAATGAAAATCCACACAGTATGGAATGCTGAGGAAAATTTGAACTGGAATGGAATATATTCAGTAATTACATTTTTGAAATTATATATAAGTCACGATAGATAACATATTATGAAATTGTTGCCTTGATCTGGCTTTAGTTTCCTTTCATGTCAATAGCTATCTTTAAATATATAGATTGAATCCTGATGTTTTTAAAAGAAAAACCATTAACCTGAGTTCAATTATCTCTTCTTTATTTCTCTACATTTGTATCACCTCCTTTTAATATTTAAAATACCAGACATTACTTTTCACATTTCTTATCATTATTTACCCTGAAAACCAAAGTTAAAGTATATAAAGCACAGTCAGCTAAAATATTGTATAATGGTTAAATTATGTCCATTATGAAATACAAATGTATCTGTATCTGAACAATGAAAATGCAATGTTCATCACAATTCCATGTTCACAGTCAAAAGTTAAAATCCAAGGACTATACTTTCATTCTTCCTTCTTCTCACATTCCAGTCCTCTACTACTTCAGAAACACACTAAACACACTGAAAATGGAAGAATTCATTAAATTAAGACAGAAGCACACTCTCTACTTTGTTTTTCATTCTCATGGTGTGTCAGTAACTAAAGATAATCAGCAGTGAGGAACATAAATCCAGAAAAATTTAATAGTTCTGGACTTCTAAATGATGCTTTTATAAATGGAATATTTATATTAAATAACATATTAATGATTAAGTATCAAACTCAGAAGCTCAGTAAGATCCATTTTGGACTTCCGACCTCCAGAACTGTGAGGTAATAAATTTGTATTATTCAGAGTCCAGAGAATATGAAACAATAATAATTTGTTTTCTGTATGTGTAATAACAAACTCATTTATGATATTTTCCTTTGAAAATGTTTTTTTATCCTCATACAATCTTTTTATCAATGCGTTGGAATCAGACACCTTGTATAGAAACATCCTCAAAGACAGAGCACAAAGACAGCTAATAATCTTTTATGATGCCAAAAAGGAATCAGTGGAAAAATGTTTCTCAATACATGCATATTCATATTTGGTAACAAAGTTTATTTAAATCTTTAGGATGATTTTTCCTGTTTGAAAAGGATAGGAGTTCTCAGTATTTTTTCAACCATACTTATTTACATTTTAACCTATTTCTTTACAATTTATCATTTAAAAATAAAATACATTTCAATCCCTCAGCCAAACACTAGTTAAGAATTTTGTTTTCTACATAGAGAAGATGCTCAAATAATTTGCTTATTTTTACACACTAAAAAAAAACCAGTCATGTCACATTTAAGTGATACCAGAGAAATCATGAGAATCTTTGAAAACCCTTTAAAAAAGTAATTCATCCTCTCGTTCTGCCACTGACATATTTCATTTGAAAAGGGTTCAGACTCAGTCGAACAGTGACTCCTTATCTATACGTGTGGATTTACAAGCAGCTCTGTCTTTTAATGGATTAAGAACTACAAACTTAGGGCAGATCATAAAGTGATATCCAAATATCTCCAAAGTTTTTGAGGTGTCTTTGACTATGCATTAAAATTTTAAGCAGACCAAAAATACTTTTATGAGCTCTTAAAGAAAGAGCCACAACAGAAAGTCCAGTAACTGTTCAAGCTATCAAGTCAACCTTTTCAACTTTACTAGAAAAGCAGACATACCCCAGTCTCCTTTCTTGCTCACTAAGAAGCTATTTTGACGTTTAGGGAAATATTTTCTGTTGCTGAAGTAGTTAAATAAAAATATTCATTTATTCACAATAACATTTATAAAAAACTGCAAGCAGAGTGCAAATAATTAGCATGTATA
Organism: Propithecus coquereli; assembly: GCF_000956105.1. Lineage (NCBI taxonomy): Eukaryota > Metazoa > Chordata > Mammalia > Primates > Indriidae > Propithecus > Propithecus coquereli. Next base: position 7,368,806 of record NW_012147841.1, read on the forward strand.
TACTACCAAGGCTACATAGGTTAATGATAGCAACAGATATAAAACATTGTATAAATGGAAGTTATATTTAACTTACATGTTGCTTAAGAGTATGATATATTAATTTTTTTCTCAAAAATTAATAAGTGTCATGAAACAGGAAACACTGTTGCACTAAGAGTAAGAAGATTAATTTTTAGCCCTAACTCTGTCAAATTACCAGCCGAATGGCCTTGAATAAGTTATATATTTTCTGAGTCTTTGGCTTGTCATTGTTAAAAGAGGGGTTTGCACTCACCTAGAAGTTGGTAAGGTGATTTTTCCAACTCTGACAGCCCATGATACCATGATTTTCCTTCCCCAAATATGATATATTGCGAGAGGTGGAAAGAACACTGGGTGGTGAGTCAGAGACCCAGATCATGAACCAGCTTATATAAAAAGGATGTTTGACTTGAAAATATTTGAAAGAGGAAAAGTTATAATTCTTATTTGATTTGTTTATTCATTCTTTTATACCTCATATCTCATACCTCATTCATTCATTTATTCCACAATATGTAATGGGCATCTACTGGGCATTGGACCAGATACCGTGTTAGGCCCAAGAATAAAACAACAAACAAAACAAGCCTGGGCCTTTTATGAATTTCAGGAAATAGAATCCATATGGCTTGGCCAGTAAAAGTCATAGAACTTAGTGATTGTTTAGATTTTAAGAGTTAGGAAAGGGAGAATCCAAGAATGATATTCAGGTATCTCATTTGGGAAGACTAGGCAATGGCCATGTACCTATTGAGATAGGGAACACAGAAAAAAACAAAACAAAACAAGAATTAACAGTCAAATGAAAAGTTATAGTTTGGTAATGTTGATACTGAAGTGGCTATAAGGAAGGCAACAGGTGAATTTAGGTGGGCAGGTGCAGGCCTGGGGCTCAGAAACAAGATCTTAACTAGAGTGGATAAATTTTGGCATTTATTCAGTAACTGAAACTAGGTTGTATATGGTAATAACAATCATAGGATTGTTGATCTAGGAAAGAGTGTATCATGATAGAAGACCAAGAACCTTCAAAAGACAGAATGATGGAGGAAAAGACACAGAAACGGCCGGGCGCGGTGGCTCATGCCTGTAATCCTAGCACTCTGGGAGGCTGAGGCGGGTGGATAACTCAAGGTCAGGAGTTCGAGACCAGCCTGAGCAAGAGCAAGACCCCATCTTTACTAAAAAATAGAAAGAAATGATCTGGACAACTAAAAAAACATATATATATATAAAAAAAAATTAGCCGGGCATGGTAGCGCATGCCTGTAGTCCCAGCTACTCGGGAGGCTGAGGCAGAAGGATGGCTTGAGCCCAGGAATTTGAGGTTGCTGTGAGCTAGGCTGATGCCACGGCACTCTAGCCTGGGCAACAGAGCAAGACTCTTGTCTCAAAAAAAAAAACAAAAATCAAAACATAGAAACCTTGGGAGACATGGTGAGAGACACAGGAAAGAAACTGGATATAGTACCATAGCTGCCAACAGATTGATTGAGAATTTGAAGAAGGGGAGGATCAGTCAAGGAATCTGAAAATTTATGAAAGTAAGAAAAGAACCAGAAAGATTCCTTGGGATGAGATGGAGATATGAATGTTTGGAGGGAAAGACAATTTGTAAAATGAGAGGCCAGAAAACAAACCGAATGGGTTCAAAACTGCGTGGGAGGAGAGTAACTGGAATAAGCCATGTGATCCTGAGCCAATCACTTAACCCTTTGAATTTCACTTTCTGTGTGCAAAATAGGGCAAAACAGGGATTACGATATTTTTCTCAAATGATTGCTGTAGGGATCAACTCAGACAACATATGCAAAGTACCTAGTATATACTACTTCAGCCAAAAGAAATTGAAGTATTCTAAGCACGTGTTCATATACTTCCATCATCACATCCAACCATTCACCAGTGTCTGTGATCACGTTCCCTCTTGTCACCTTTATACAAATCACTTCTGATATTTTGACTTATCTTCCTTTCCTGTATCACTGGATTCATGCTTCTTATCAGCATTTCCAAGATTTTTATCAACTCGGATGTAGTTGACCAACCAGCCTCAATTCACTCTACAGCTCCAATTCAGGCTCCCAATTCCTGCCAGGATAAAGTTATCAAAACTCCACTTCTACCACATCACCCACTTGTGCAAGTTCCTTCACTAGCTCCTTTCTGACCATTCCAAATTGAACGTATCTGCCTGATACGTTCTACCGCATGTTGCTCCACAGTGTCTGCCTGACTTTCATGTTCTACTGCTCTTCTGAATGTGTTCTTCCCTCTAGCCAAAAAAGTCTTTTTCACCATCCATTCCTCTCCATCTCCTGTTTAGCTCCCACACCTTTCTGAGAATTGTTTCCGCCATCTGGCAGACACACTCTCCTCCTGCCTGGATCGATAGACCTTATTAATGTTGCAAGATCGAGCCTAAAGCTATTCTCCTTCATGAAGCTTCTCTGAATTCTAGAAAAAAACTGAGTTTTCCTTCCCTAGTACTCCCATTGCAATTACAGTCCAAAAACCACACAGTTTGCATTTAATTATTCCCTAGTGCTTTCCCCTTGATAACTTCTTTCACCTCTACAGAAATATAAACATCTTGATCTACAGATATCATTTTAAAATTTCTGTTTATCCCCTAGTAATTAATATAGTTTGTGACATGTGGTATTTGCAAAGTACAAACTGAACACAACTGATCGGATGAAAATTTTGATAATACCAAGTATCTCAATTCTCGTACAGTCAAAGTTGATTTTAGAGACAAAAGAAAGCTGTCTTAATATGTGTCTTCTCTTTGTATTGCAACAATCACACACTTCATTTATTCAACCTTCTATGTACAACATTCACATATATTACCTCATCTGTAAAATATGGAGCAGGATGAAAAATACAGATTTCCCTCTCTGCCCAGTTCATATTTTTGCAGCTATTCTTCAAAATGAAGCTTTATTTTTAACATGCTGGGCAAGTTCACAGAAAATATTTGAGACACATAGGACGGACTAATCAATTTTGGTAAAAGATAATATTGTTAGTGCTCAGGGCTGTTTCTCTTATCTTCTTGATAATGCATACTTTTAAAAGTCTGTGATTACTCAAAGACTTATGATAGCTTCACTTAAAAAAAAAATAAAAGCCCTAAGTCAGAAATCACTACCAAACATCCCACAGCTTTTAAAATATCAACCCACTTTTTGACCTAAATAAAAGAAATTCACTGGTGGAAAGAAATACTTAAAATTACCAGAGATCGCCTCAAATCTTTTTTCATCGAAGGTGCTATAAAGATATTGTGTGTGTGTGTTGTTTTAGAGAGGGTCCTTTTGATGCCTCTTTAGAAAGCACAGTATATGAACATAGTAGCACATCAAAGGGGAACAGACAAGATGTGAGCCTTTTAGAATAGTTATCAACAATCATGCTTCAACTTAATTCAGCATTAAGCTGATGACATCAACATATATGATATTTACAGAACATCCCTTAACTCTAGGCTCAGATGTCATAGAAGGACATGTTGTTAGTAAATGATATGACAGAAGATCATATTTCATTTGCTGAAAATAAACCTTGGATGGGTTTTTAAATATATAATCAAAATTTAAAGCAAACTACATAAATTAGCTCATAAGGTTTATCAGGCCTTACTATAGCAGAAGGCTATAGCATCAGAACCCATATTTATATTTTCTTCATGGTTGGAAGACATTATACATCATGGTATCAAACATGGACAGCCCCGAAGTCATGCTGAGTTCAAAAAGCGTTCAAAGATTCTAAGAATTTCAAAATATTTTCAAAGTCAGCCTAGGTGGCTGAAGTATGGCAGAGCTCTTCCTATTTTATGGTTTAACCATTTGACAGCTGCCTCCAGATACATAAGGGGTTTAGATCATTTCACTGCTGATTATCTTCACAGCCAAACTGCAGTCTTGCCTCTACGTATATTTCCTCAGGCATTGATAACCGTGGGTTTCATCTGCATTTTAAGACAAACAGCACCATTTATATTAGTATTATGCTATATTGATCCATCTCTAAGCATGGTTTGGCTCAGGAAATGACAGTTCTTGGTTAGTGGCTACAAATTGCCTCATAGAGATACCTTTTCTTATTTTCCTTCTCAATGTTTGAGTCATACAGTCACAACACATACTAAACTACAGTTTTGAACATAAACTTGAAATACGACATTCCCTATTCAAGTACTCCAGTCAAACCCTGATAAATCAGGCTGGCCATGCAGTGATCTTATCCCTTCTGACTCTTTAATAAATCGAACCTTGTAAGTTCCTACTGTTGGAAGTTGTCACTAAATGAAATTGTGACCTTATCCGGTGCATGAACTTATCCTGGTGACAACTACATTTATTGTGTGGATAAGAAAGGAAAAAAAGAAAAAAAGAATAAAGAAAAAATGAGATATTTGATAATTCTGATCTTAGCCATATATAACTCTAACAGATGGGATCTTTTTGATGTTCCATTAATGATTTGCCCAAGATGAGTCTCTACTTAGAGAAAAATGCTCACCCTAGGTAAGTGCTCGGGGCACTGCAGATGGTATTAAAGTGCATGAAGAGGTACTGGGTGACAGAGTGAATCAGAAGCTATTAGTCTAACACAAAGAGCCCTGAATTAGCTTGTAATTGCACTGGAAAAGATAACATAATGGTGGTGGCAAAATAGAAACATTCCCTTTTCATGCGATGAATTCAGTACCTAAAAACTCTACAAGAAGACATTGGAATTGTCTAAAATCTAGAATAAAATCACTGCATTTCTTAAGAATGCACAATTCTCCCTTTGGCTATAGTTTCTAAGAAGTCATAGAAATCAACATGTACAATATTGTTTAGGAGACAAATTTACATGTATATGTTACCAAATGTTGACATATATTATAAACTCGGGAACTTTTTGCCTTATTATTCTGGCTGGCCTTAAGGATTAATTCTGAGATAGAGTACTCTTTCTATCCTACAGGCCCACTGAAACCTGCCAATTATCATCTTCAATGCAGAAAAACAAAAGAGATGAAATGTATGTGTAGGTAGTAATATTATTGATAATGAAATAAAAAATTTTAGGTGTTTTTTAAAAAAAATGACCATGATCATAATACCATGATCTGAAATAACTATAAATCCTTCACCTACATATTTACTTGCAAAATAAGTTTTATATACACAGACCATGTTCAATGCTGGCAGAGAGGAATTGCCATATTTTATTCTTTGCTCTATGGTCTATTTATATGAACAAAGAAACAGGAAGAAACAGCTCATTCCAGGTATCTGAAAATATTTCACCTAGAGTCTGAGTAGCTTTTGCAAATGTTCAGAAAGGTCATTAGAAGGAGGAGCAGCAGTCATTGGAGACTTTTCAGCTGCTGGAAAGGGGGTGGGGAAGGTCAACACATTTTTGCTCAAGAAACCTGGCACAGTGTGCTTCTCTGCTGCCAGAAACCCTCCCTGACCTACCAGACAGCACTCCTTGTAGCAGGCTGACCCAATACCACTTCCTGATCCAAATCTTGAGAAACAGAGGGAGGCTATGTTTTGGGAGCTATGGTTGGGGAGGAGTCATCATGAAAGTAAGAGGACTTGGCTAGCAGACACAGGGAACAGCGGTGGGGAGTACAGCAGCCACAAGGCAGTCTCTCAGCAGGAGGGCCACAGAAAGGTCAGGACCTGCAGGAGACTGGGCACAGAAGGCTTATTTTTCCCCAGGAAGAGAAACTCCAAAGGAGACACAGGATAAAAATCAACCATAGATTTTGTTTGATGAGAAGTCAGGAAGGAATAATTTTTAAGGAACATTTAGGATAAAACATAAATGGACCTCATTGATATTTATGGGTCTAAATTTTGGTCAACAACACTTATTTATATATTTCAACATGCAGTTTGTTAAAATTGCATGCTTTCTCTTAGATTACAGTCATCAATTTAGAAGAAGATAATTCACTTACAGTAGAACTTATCACAAGTCATTGCTGATATTTAATGATCACATATACTTGTTTGTATACCTAATAGATAACTGCTTTAAGTGGATACCAAATAAACCAAGATATTCTCATATTACTTTAACATGGTGAGATGATATAGTCGGAGATGAAAGGAAATATACTGACAAGCTTTGACAGATAAATATGTTTAGACATCACTTGTGATTAGAATGAGTTTTGTTTGGAAGAAAAAGTCTACATAAGGCTCCATTTGGGAGTGGGGAGGTGATTTTTTTCGGGTCATAACATCAGAAAACCAAAGGATAGCAGAATAATTTGACAGATGAATAAATAACTTAAGAAAAATGATAGCATTACTTTGGAAGCTTTTAGTTTAATTCAGTGAAGTAATATTATACTGTGAGGTATTCTCAGTCAATAATAGAAATATCCAAAAGACCAGTCTAAAAGTGGCATCCCATTCTAGATTTTTAAATTTTTATTCAGGGGACAAGTATAACAAGTATCACTGTGCCTTAAAAAAGAGTTTTTAAAAAATAGAGTGGAAAACAGAACAGTAAAGAAACTAAGAATTTAACATATCATCAATGAACATATACCCTAGGATACTTGAGTTCATGCCTAACGCTACTGCCGATACATCACATATGATACTGAAATGTTTTATGAAACCCTGATGTGGATCCCAAAATTCAGGAGAATAAGTCCTATATAGTACTAAACACTAAAACATTAACCATCTTACTCACTTAATTCTCTTACTATATGTCATCTTTAATAAGCACAATATTTATTTATTTGGTTTGATAATGCCTTCGTCCATGGAAAGATCTAATCTGTAGGCTATAATATTGGCACAAAGTTGCTTATTTATGAAATTCGAACTTATATTGTTGAAAATATTACTAGTTTCAGAAAATACTTTCAAAAATATTATTCCTAAAGGTCAAGGAAAGCTACAGTCATTTACTTGTAATTCTGGAGTCTATGATTAATGCTTACATTTCCTCATAGTTATGTGTGTGTGTGTGTGTGTGTGTGTGTATTCTTAAGTTACATATAACTGACAAGAAGAATTTTGCCAAAAGCAGACTCCTTGACACTTTTTTGGGTGCAGAACATACTCGATCTTGCTGTGCTTTGAAGGCTTCAGCTGTGTGGTATATTTCTCAAAATACCCATCGTTAGTTTAAACCCTACCATTCTTTGAAGTCCCAGTGAACACTTCCCTGATTCACACAGCCTTTCCTTGTCAGAAGTTCAGGGTGATCTCTCCCTTTGAATTCTCATGGTACGTGATTTTTTAAACTCTAATATTTTCCATCATTTTCTTCCTTATAATAGTGATTTATATATATCTCCTATCTCTATACATGCAAATTTCTAGATGTCTCCACAAAGCTTTGTATCTGCAAGGGTTATAAGAAGTAAACAGACAGAATAGGTATAATTTTTATCATCTTTGAGCTGGGGCTCAAAGCTAAAGTGATGTATTTAAGTTACAAAATTAGTAGTGATACTAGGACTCCAACCCTGGTTTTCTGACCCTCTCATACTTTATCAGACTGCCTCTTTCAAAAAAATGTAACAACTTAACTAGGTGGAAGGATTGACCTCAAGCCCCAGTATCATATCAGCAGCCATTAGAGTGGATTCATTTATAAGATTAGCTGCCAGTCAATTTGGAAAGCAGAATATGAGTGCCTGAAGGATAGGGCCACAGGGCGGGTTTTGAAGGAGGCAAGGTGGTAGGAAAGATTAAACAAACAAAACACTGAAAAAGCATTGCAGGGGGAAGAGTAGCAAGCTTATTATGTGAGTGTCAGAGTTCACAATAAACTTTTACATTTCTGTCCCAAAAATTTCAAAAAGAAGAAAGCTAATGTACATGGGTTTAAGATGGTGGACTCTTCCTCCCTTAATGATTATTCTTCAGAAAAAAATATTTAGTAATTAAATATACTGAAATAAAAAACAGAAAGTGTGATTAAACATTTCATGTAATTACTTGTATAAGAAATGATGAATTTATAAGGTTTTCTTCCCAAGAACGCAAAATGTAAGATACTTGAACACACCAAAATGATTCTCCATCTTTTCTTTTGCACTAATAGCACTTTCTCCAGAGAGGACTTTCTGATGTGAAATTGTAAGTTGCTACTGCAAACTAGACAATCTGGTGTCCTCACATTTTCCAACATGTAAAATATTTCTATATCACACATTTAGCACATCCAGTGGGTTAAGTATGAATGTGTTCAATATAGATGTTATTCTTCTCCGCTTCTCTTCCCCCTCTCCTTTTCTCTTACTTTCCTTGGCTGTTTCCCTTTCCATCATGAATATGGAGTATAGAAATGCCAGATTTTGAAGGAAGGATGGAAGGAAGGCAGGAAGACATTATTACACATGAGTATAGTTTTCTTTCTGTTTAGTGGTCCCTGACAGAATCCCTACATATGCTCTCATTTGGGGCATGGCCTAATAGAGCTACAGTAGCCCACCTGGTATTAAATTTTTGCAGAAGTATTATTTTCATGACTATTTTATTAATAAAACCACATTCAACTGAACTTTATTTAAATATATATTTACTCATTCAAAATTATTTGTTAAATGCTTATAATGTCAGTCACAATGCTGGGTACTGGAGATATAGACATGAATCTAATGTGGATCTTTTCTTTACGTAACTTATTCTAATGGTGGTGAGATAATTATGACCCAATATAACAAGTTTTTGGTGAAGGGTAGAAGATAAAATTTGATCAATAAGGGAAAAACATCTCCTAAGGCAACCTAGGGAAATCAGGGACAGCATTTCATAGGGAGGGCTGGCAAATGACTGAGGCAATATAGACCATCTTTTTCCTTTAATAAATCAGAAATAATCTCTTTCAAAAATGAACACAACACAATGTTAACATGAGCATTTTAACGTTTCTTCTGTTACATTTAAAACTGTTTGTAAGGCAGAGGTTTAATGAATTGCCTTGAGATAAAATTACTGCCAAATTGAATGGAACAAATGGCTGGAATTTGCTGTAAAAAACAGTTTTAAGACCATGATATAATAACAGATGTTAAGCATTTCTATTGTTCAGTATCGTAAACATGTTAGTTTTAGACAAAATTATATTTCTAAAATTTATTGGGAAATACCTTGTAAGTTGCCTTCGACTTAAAAAATACTACTCTTTTTTAATAAAATATTGTTACTATTAGAAAAATTTACTTTTTTCTTTTTGATAATGTCACATGAAATTTGAAATTGATATAATGATCCTGAAAGTGATCACCCCGAGCACTGAAGATCAGAGAGGTGAGCTCATCTGTAATTGTATCTAGCCTGTCCCCTCAGTTTACAGCACAGAGCAATAGAAGGGTCCCTTTTGATCACTTGTTCCTATGGCCTTAGTAGGTGAAGTTCTGAATTAGCACATTGAGAGCTAATGGCGTCATGCTTGATATCCGAAGCAGGCACCCAGAGGGACCACAATTATCTAAACTACATATGTGATGCAATAAGCCAACTGGCTGTCTTTGATAAAAGCTTTATATTTTTAACATCATTATTATTGCTTATTGAATGTATATCAGAATATTTACATAGCCAAAAAGGTATTAAATTTACAGGGTATTTGTAAAACTCCACTATATAAATGGAGAGATACCGCCCACACATATCAAGAGCTTTTATAAGTAAATCTCAGAAGCTAGAAAGTCAGTTTGGAATAATGTATATCTGTCAAATATAAAAATGTTTTTGTTTTTAAAGAAAAGATGCATACAGATGTAGCTGTTAAATAAATCAGTTAGGTTTGATTTCTCTGTAGATTCACTGACTTACTTAAAGCCATAGATAGTAAATAGCATCCTGTAAATCCACTCTGGTTTCTTCATATTGTTCAGCTTAAATATCAATTATCCAGAATAAAGTATAATAGGTATAACAATATGAAAATCATTATTCACAATTCTTAGCTAGAGTCAAAATAATGACTTACCATTGCAAAGAACATAAGCTTGAGCACTTCCCTTTCATTTCAATTTGTAATAACAATTTATATTTTCCTCTCCACCAAATGAATGAGTGTGCCCCAATTTTATATTTCCTGATATGATGAATCTTACTCCCCCAAAGGAAACTAGGATACTTTTATGAGCATGCTGGGAAATAATTGCATATATAGATAATAAGGAGATAACCAATGGGACATTATTAATTAGATTGGACAAATTTTTACAGTGATTTCATAAATTATTAAAAGTGAGGATTACACACACTCCTGGGAGTCAATAATTCAGATCATATAAGAAAACCTTTATTGACCTTCTTGAGCACTAGCTTGTATTCTCTGTGTATCCACTGGATTGTTGCTACTTATGAGCACTTGAGATCACAGAGGTAAAGGACTCAATATATAATGTTGAGCACATAGTAAGTACTCAATAAATGTTATCAATTTTATCTTAGTGTTTTTATAATTGAGAATAAAGAAAAAAATGAAGTATATGGATAAAAATACTTGCATTCAATATGTAGACTTAATTGCAATTAGCCTATCTAGTTCTAACTTTCATCTAGAACCACTTTCGTTCCAGAGGAAGAAAAAAAGAGGCATAAAAGATTATACTGGAGATGGGAAGGAACCAGCAAAAGAACTCTGGAAGTATGAAGACTCAAACGGAAAGCACACCCCCAAAGAGGAACAACAGCTCCCCAGCAATGGACATTAACCAAACTCAGAACACTAAAATGACAGAAGAAGAATTTCAAACATGGATT
>NW_012147841.1:7393603-7394212 GCF_000956105.1 Propithecus coquereli
TTGGAAAAATAATTTTCTACATTTAAAAATATATTAGCAATTTCTTCAAAATGAAGGTGATTTAAAATGGCATTTGGTGTCCATTTTCTCATCTGTTCCTTCTTTGTGAGATTCAGATGCTATACCAAGGCAGATAAAGTCATTACAATACTGCAATAAAATAGTAAAATATGAGATATACACTGTTGAAATGGATTTAATCTGCTACACTGTTTTAAATGGAAATATATTGTAAGATTATACATTTCTTAAAATGGCAGCACAGATATTACTGCTCCCTGGTGAAAGGTACTAAAATCTCCATTTATTTGGCTGGTGTAGGTATGGCCTTAGGTGTACACCTATAAGTGAATTAAATCTAATTGCTTATTTTCAGTTTCCTCAAAAAGCACTGCCTTTAAGCAAGATGTAAATGCATTTAAATGGGTATGTTCATCTGAAACTCTGTTCAATAAGTCAAATGTTTCTTCCAATATAGAGATTCTTCTTTGATCCAGGATATTCATGACATTTAACTTAAAAGTACAGGCACAGCATGGTGGAACTGAAAGAGAACATGTTTTGAAGTCAGATGGACATGGGTTAGAATTCCAGCTTACTACTTAACGA
>NW_012147841.1:7395342-7398535 GCF_000956105.1 Propithecus coquereli
AGTGAGAGTGATGAGTTTATATAATCTGAATCGAGTCAGGGAGAGTGATATGATTAAGCTCCCCTTGGCTGCTGAATTTATGATTCTGTTATGTAACAATGTATAATCCATGGGGAGGCAGGGTATAGGAACTGTATTTCCCTCCTCTTGAGAGGAAATAGAGATAAATTCTTCATAGGGCTTTAATCAAGGAGATCCTTATTTAACTTCTAATCATGGAAATGCAAATCAAATAGTCTAATATCACTAAGATCTTATATTGCCTGATTATGCATTCCAGTGGATCCACAGAAAGTAAACATCTTTTTGGACACTAGCAACAGCCTAACAAACCATCTGACTTTCTGGGAACTGAAAGTTCTAAAAAATACATAGATTCAATACACACATACACATTCATACTCAAAAACAAACAAGTATAAGCAAAACTGAAGAAATTAGAGTAAGATCCATGTCACTATCCTGGTTGTGATATTATATGATAGTTTTACAAATTGGTACCATTGGGGGAAACTGGGCAAAGTGTATAAGGAATCTCCCTGGACTATTTCTTAAACTGCATATGAATCTATAATTATCTCAGTAATTGTTCCTCAGTGTCTGTGGGGGGATTGGTTCCAGGACTACCCGTGGTTACCAAAATCTAGTCCCTAAATCGGCCTCGAGGAACCCGCAGATACAAAATGTCGGCCTACCATGTAGGCAGGTTTCCATCCTACAAATACTGTGTTTTTTGATCCACGTTTACATGTGGACGTGGAACCCACCGATATGGAGGAGCCGACTGTATTCATTGAAAAAAAACCATGGACCTACATAGTTCAACCCGTGTTATTCAAGGGTCAATTGTAAATATTTCAGTTAAGGTTATAGGATCATAAACTTGCCACCTTTTAAACTACTGATTTGTAATTACGAAAACAAAATCAACCAAATAAAATTGACACATCCCACTATAGATAAAATAATCAAAACTGAAACAAATATAAAACCTATCTTCTCAGGATTTATACAATTGTAAGGAGAGAAATGATCTTGAATATCCAAAAATCCAATACCAAAGAACCAAAAATGAATAATATTACATTTCTCTTTTTTAATATGTATAGCTTATTTGTAGAACTTGAACCTAAATAACGTATATCTTCAGGAAAAAATAGTATTTTTAAAGTACATTATTAATTCACCCTTTTGAATTCTCAAAGCCAAAAAAATATGAACAAATCAAGGCTAATATACAATGATTATCTTTAACATTAGTTGTTAGTAACCCACGGTAAGTCAGGAAAGATTATGGTCCTGTGAGCAAGCTGTTGACAAACATATGGCATTTCATTCTAATCACTACACTTATTGATTCATTTGCTGAGAAAATATGTAATAAGCATCACTTTTGCTTCTGGCCCTGTAATTATTTTGCATTGTGGGGATGACTTTCCTTAAGTAATTTTCTCAACTGATATTATTAAATCAATACTTCAAATCCAAGTTGTATCTACAAAGAGTCAAACACTTCCACCTTTATATTTAATGACAACCATATGGACCATTATACTTCTTTTTCAACAAAACATGGAATTATAGTAAAACCTTTTCAGTTTCAGCTTCATTATATGAAATTATAATCAAGGTGGCAGGACCAGCACTGAAGTTTGCAACAGGAGCTAGAAGCAAGGGAATAATATAAATAAGATTTGAAATGCGACTACTTAATAGAATAAATTCTAAAGCACTTAAGAGAAATTAATTTACATACCCACAATGAAATTACAAGGGAAGAAGAGGCCAACATCATTAGGGCAGGGTGAAAAAAGACTCCAATTACACATCATGGCAATCCCCACTTGACCTCACTTAAAATACTGTTAGTCATAAATATATTCTACCGTATGAAATGCAAGTGACAAATCTTCATTTCATTTATATATATTCTAGCACCTATACTAGGACTGAATTGCTCAGTTTACTCTAAATTGCTCAGTTTACTGAGGTTTTCATGATCCTATTATTAAGAAATTTATTTTGGAACATGCTACTTTATTTCAGCATTCTACTAATCTGAGAAACTTAAATGCTCCCAGTTTTGTAACTCAACATGGAAATAGTATGTAGAGTGCCACAAAATGGACATACTAAGGCAGTCCTCCAAAATGCCTTTGACAACCAGCCACCCTCAGTTAGAATTGTTCATGTCCTCCTTTTTCCTTTGTACCAAGATCCATCAGAATACCCACCAGGCATCCATACATGTGTATGCCTGACTAAGTCAATGTCAATGTCTGGCTATTTCCAAGTTACATGGTTCATGAGGGATGTTATCGTATCTAATCATAGTTGTCCCTAAGACCTAGTACTATACCTGGAATAATGTTAAGGATTTAATAAACACTATTTGAGTACATACAGGAAGGAAGGAAAGGAGGTAAGGGAGATACTATTTGCAATATATCTAGAAAACCCCATGGATTCAACCAAGAGGCTCCTGGAATTAATAAATGAATTCAGTAAAGTCTCAGGATATAAAATCAATACACACAAATCAGAGGCTTTCATATACGCTAACAGCAATCATACCGAGAACCAAATCAAAGACTCAATAAAAAAAAAAAGATTATACTGAATCCAAAAAGTGGCAGGAACACTCCCAGAGCGGACTACCCATGCAGGTAATGGAGAGATTCAGCCCACAGTAACCCTAGGCTGGTATTTCTTTCTTGCCTCATAGCTAAGCCAGGCAAAGGTATGTAGCTGTGAAGGTCAACATCAAAGGTGGGTCACCCATTCCATTTCTAGATAACCAGGATTAACTGCTAGACTGACATTATCCTGCCATTATAGAGTTCCGGAAAGGAAAAAAAAATGAGAAATATATTTATGCATTAGTGAAAAAAAAAATACTTGCACAACCATATTTAAAATAATGGAAAATATTTATTCTACCTTACTGGCCACCATTAGATTTTTCCATTTCCTTCCTCGATTATTCTTCGTTATAAAATAATGAAGAGAAAACATACCATTTACTGAGTACTTACAATATGTAAGACATTATATTGCATCGTTTCTTTATGTGGTCTCACTTTCACAACAAACTTTGGAAGGGCAATTGAAAAATAAACTAATGCTCATGGTAAACTAATAAAATGAAAGCAGAGGAGGGCAACATACGTAACCTAAACATCTGTACCCCCAT
>NW_012147841.1:7408255-7410067 GCF_000956105.1 Propithecus coquereli
AAAAAAGCTCATAACAACATTGAATGAAGTCACAAATAAAGTTTTGAACTTTATGTTGGTGATAGTTGCTGGTATCTCCTGACCTCTATAGGACAGACAACATTTATCAATTGAAATATAATATTAAACTATTGAACAGTAAAAAGGTATCTACTCTAAAGGACAAGATGGTAACAGATGGTAACAACATTTCAACAGTGTCCTAAACCTAACATCTATTAGCCAGAATAAATAAAACCTATCATTTTGGAATAGGACTATTTTTCCATTGAAGTATAAAGGAAGTAGAGAAGAGATGAAGCCAGAGTAAAATTTATCAAGGGTTTATTAGGTGTCTTAGAGATATAGTTCCTTCCTTCCTCAAAATAATCATATAAAGTGAGTATCATCATACCCATTTTACATATGAAGAAGGAAAGGCTTTAGGAGATTAAATAACTTGCCCTAGGCATGACTGAGACTTATAATCAATGTCTGCTGACTGTACCACATCATGTCCCCCCTTATTGAGGGATATGAATTCAGTATCATTCTCAAAACAATTAAGGACATAACATAGCTCTGCCGTCTATATTAGCAAGGGCTGACATGCTCATTTGCAAAGATCTGTTGTCAACATAGAGCTCATGCAAAAGATATTATAAGATTTCAATGAAGCTATCTTGACTTTTATTTTCTACTGGTGAGAGCAGCAATCCACACCACATTTGGGAGTTGAAGTTACTAAATAGTTACATATCTTGTATTCTGGTTTAGTAGTTTAGACCTAAGCAAAGGAAGAATTGTTAACCAGCACCTCAAAAGAAATAGAAAAAAGAAAAAAAACAACAACTGAATTACTACCACTGGCATCTTGGGTCAGCTGTAGTAAGACTTTAACTACAATATTTTATAGTCCTGAAAAATGAGATTGTAGTAGGCTTTCATCTTTAAAATTTTATGAATGCAATAAAACAATTGTTGGGCCATGATTACGTGATCCAATTTAGCAAGAGGACTAGCAACTGAAAGAACTCTGAAAATCATTACTGCCCCTTTGATTTTAGGAATTTATAGCAGTGATGATCCACTATTCACTAATCACAAAGCAGCAAAAGAAATAGCCACAGCTGATACATTATAGCTCAAGAGAAGATGCTTTCCCTGGAACCGACTTTTGATTTGACCACTTTGAAATGTCCATTTTATTGGATACATTCCAAAGCTCTCCCCCAGGTTCCGAAAGGGAGGCTTGGTCATATCATTCCTCTTTTCTGACACCCATTCTTCCCTGACTGCCCCTATGCTTTAATACGAGTCTCCCTAGCACTAATCATGCCAATGGTATGCAATCTTCTGGCTATCTTATTCAGTGTTCACAACTTGAAAATAACACTTAAAGCCAACAATGTGTCCTGTGTTCACAAATGTGTCTTTCGAACCATCTCGAGAAATTCTGATTGTTTGTAACATAGACAGAGACCCTATTATCTTGGTGCAAATAAAAGTAGTTCTTAACAGAAATATGCTTTCTTTTTTGAACATTATGAAAGGGCCCCTGGCCTTCAACTTGAGGAGTATAGCATTAAAAAAAAAACAAAAAACAAAAAAGATAAGATTCCACAATCAACCCTAAAAAATAGAAAGGGGACAGGAGAAAGAAAAGAAACTTGGCAAAGAAGATCAAAACTTACTTAAAAACAATATGCTTCTTTTTTGAGATAGCAGCAATACCCTACCAATAATAATACCCTAAGACTGAAGAAAATTGGTGATATGGAGAAAAGTAACATAAATATTAAAACAGACCGCATTCATTATTAAATAATAAAA
>NW_012147841.1:7410427-7411696 GCF_000956105.1 Propithecus coquereli
AGGGCTGAGCATCTGAAGCAAGCTGGGAGGCTATTATAATCAGGTGAATTTAGACACTATAATTTTCAGAGAACCTCACAGTCCTTCTAGGCCTGAGAGTGACTTTACAATTTCTTTGAAATGCTGAAAAGAAGCCCAGAAAAATCAAAGCAAAGGATTATTATCCAGAGAATCCAAACTGTAGGCCATAACACAAAAGTCAGTTGGTTTCCAAAGCAAACAAAATACTTAATTTATGTGATGGGCTACATGTTGAAATCCTGTTTATAATATGCAATAAGGAGTAAGTTTCTGAAACATTTTCTCAACAATCTTCTCTGCTGACATCTGGGTTTAACAGTGGCTTTCACTCTACTCATTTAGGATTAGGACTAATTTTGAATCATTGGCTCATGAGATGTGCATCAAATAGGACTGCCTCTAGTAACATGCATTAATAAAAATAAAAACCACAACTGTGGTTCTGTATGTATGCTACAAAGATTACTTTGGAAACAGACTGCCTTTGCTTTATGAATTATGAAGCTTCCATGGAAATCTGGATCATAATGTAAACTAGTTATTTATTTAATGGGAAAAAGGCCAATGGCAAAGCCACTTGGAATTTCCACTCTATTTATTCCCCGATAGGCCTTCATATGGTTGATTCACGATCTTATTTAAACCCCATGCGAGCAATTATTAGAGCCAAAAGCCATGTCCTAGGAGATACACCATGTATTAGAAGAATGCCATCTTATGATCTCAACGTAACTGGTGTCTGAAAACTTGCTGTTACTGTACAGACACATTTTTATTTGGTCATTTGGATGAAGGCACACTCCTCACTCCCTCCAATCTGTTCTCCACACCACAGCCAAAGCAGTCATTTTCAAACTGTAAATATCATCATGTCCTCCAGTACTCACTACTCAGAATAACTAAATGTCTTCCCATTGCTCTGAAGTCAAAGACAAAAATCTTTAGCACTTCTTAAATGGTCTGGTTGTTTCTCTGTTCTCTTGTTCTCTGTTTCAGCCTTGTATTTTCTTTGAGCCATTTTATGTACCAGGAACAAGGCAAAGGCCATTCTTCTATCTGAATATTCTTCTTTCCTTTAATTAATTTATACTCACCTTTAAGCTATTCCCTCCAAAAAAAAAACTTCCCCTTCTTATAGAACTTAGAACTTACCTTCTAGTTGGGAAGGCAGACAAAAAGAGAAAGAGAAAGAGAAAGAAGGCAGGGAGGGAGAGAGGAAGAGAAGGAATGAAAAAGGAAAGGAAGAAA
>NW_012147841.1:7413346-7439749 GCF_000956105.1 Propithecus coquereli
CATATTAAAAAATGGTTCTGAAAGTATTTTCCCTTTCAGAAGAACTATGGGTTGAATTATGCTCTCCCTACACCTCCCAAAAAAGATATGTGGAAGTTCTAAATCCCAGTACCTCCGAACGTCACCTTATTGGGAGCTAGGGTCATTACAGATGTAACTAGTTAAGCTAAGATGAGGTTATACTGCAGTAGGGAGGGCGCCTAATCCAAAATGACTGGTGGCCTTATAGGAAGATGGTCAAGGAGAAGACAGAGACATGCAAAGAGAATGCCATGAGACAGAGATTGGAATGACGCATCTACAGTCCAAGGAACTCCAAGGATTGCCAGTAAACCACCTGACTCTAAGAAGAGGCAAGGAAGGATTCCCCTCAAGGGTTCAGGGATCATGGCCCTGGCAAAAACCTTGATTTCATACTTTTAGCTTTCAGTACTGTGAGAGAATATGTTTGTGCTGTTTTTAAGCCACCTGGTTTGTGGTATTTTGTTATAGCAGCCCTAGGAAACGAATACGAGAGGGAAATTAGGCACATATAAAGTGTGATGTAGCTTGATTAACATTGTTTACCAACCTTCTTGCTGCTATCTCAGTAATTCATATCACTGGAATATAGAGGTAGTTTTTGTAAACATCTCCTCCATAATTCAGACCTCTGCCACTGTAAGAGTTGAGTTCTTTGAGATAGTTATTTTTTAAAAAAGGAGTTTGAGCCAAGTATCAAGACTTCATTAAATATACTGAAAAACAATCATAGGCTATTTAAGCAAAATTACATGTAAAGTTGCAGACACCATTATATTTAAACATCAGTCTGACATGTTAGGCTTGCCTGCTGCTGGGATTCATATCTCACATATTATGGAACTCATTCAGTAGCTAGTACAGCATCTTGCATTTACTAGTGTCTTAACGAATGGCTACTGGTTTCTAGGGACTGAATTGTGTCCTCCCCAAATTCATATGTTGAAGCACTAACACTCAATGTGACTATCTGGAGTTACAGGGTCTTTAGGGGGTAATTAAATTTAAATGATGTCATAAGGGTAGGACCCTAATAAATAGGATTAATGTCCTTATAAGAAGAGGAAGAGATATCAGAGCACTCTCTCACTCTCTCACTTTCTCTTTCCATGCACACACAGGGGAAAGTTCTTGTGAGAACACAACAAGAAGGCTGCCATCTGCAAGTCAGAAAGAAAACCCTCACCAGAACTTGACCATACGGGCACCCTGAACTTGGACTTCTTGCCTACAGAACTGTAAAAAAAGAAATTTCTGTTGTTTAAGCCACCTAGTCTACAGTATTTTGCTATGGAAGCCAGAGCAGGCTAACTCACTAACGAACTAACTTACATTATGGCAAGACGTCCAGAACAAAAGTATGGGACAAAACATCAGAGTGTCAGGAACCTAATCCATCAAGGATTGTGAGATTTTGGTAAAGATTGTGCAAGTCTGGTATTGATGGTTCTCTAGGATAATAATAGCTTTTACAAAGCTGTTGAGAATCTCCCATTGGGGACAATTATTGGCACCCCTCCTTTACCGTATGTGACAGAGACTGCAATTACCTTGTGAATTACATACAATACATTTGTTAACAAGATAGCCTGACTTTGAATCAGATTTAAGAATTTGATAGGCATAATTTGGTCATGAATCTCATGTTTTTCAACATTTTAATTCAGATATAATCATAGTGCATGAATTAAAAATCAAGGTTGCATGTTTTCTCTGTAAACTGAGCCCATCTCCTTGCTATTTTCATTTTATTTGGTGAGCTACTTCTTTCTGAGCCAGGTGTGTTCAGTTGGCCCTGACCGAGAGGTGACTTCAAAAAATTCCAGAAAACATGCTGGGAGTTGTGTTGTTAGAAGAGGTGATGAAAGCCAACAATGAATTTATGTCTGAGTAATGTTTATTTAAAAGCAAAGTGTGCAGTGTTACTTAATACATTGGTTATTAACTGTTAAACTTGATCCTTAGACTTCAGCTCAGGAATACTTAGTAACTATATTAATAACATAAGTATAGTAGTTTATAATAATATTTGATGGGAAATTTATGCTCAAAATTGTCCTGGTGTTCAATAGGCTGAAATTTGTCCCTCAATACCTCAGAATGTGACTGTATTTAGAGATAGATCCTTTAAGGTAATTAAGGTAAAATGAGGTCATATGGGTGGACCCTAATCTAATATGACTAGTGGCCTTCCTTATAAGAAAAGTTGTGTAGGACACAGACATAAATAGAGAAAAGGCATATGAAGCCATCGTGGAAGAAGATTGCCATCTGCAAGCCAAAGAGAGAGGCCTCAGCATAAATCCATGTTGTAAAATATAGTATAATAGTCTCAAATTCATTTCCCTTTAATGTATTTCAAACTACATCTACTGAATTTATGTCGCATGAATACTTGCTTTCATGACATGATGATAACTAGTACACTGTCCCTCCAAATAATCCACCCCATATTTGTCAAACTCCTATGCACACACTTGGTGTCAGCAAAATTAAAACTGTCAATTATTCATTCTTTCATCCTATCGTAATGGAAACAAAATAGGCCAGAATGGTAAATACATATAGCAACATTCATGCCTGTACAAAAAATGCTTTCTCCCTTTCTTCTTTCTTTTTTTCCTTTTCCTGGGCCTAGTCAACTACTGACACTTCAGAGTTTAGCTCAAATCTCACTTCCTTAGGGCAGTCTCCCTTGACTTCCCAAGTAGGTCAAGCCCTCTTATTGTGCTCCTGTAACATCATAATGTCCTGTAAATTTCCGTCATAGCCCTATCAGTTTGTTGGAAATGCAGAATTTCAGGGCCCACCCCAGACCACTGAAACACCCACTCATCTTCCAAGACCCAAGCTCTAAATACCCCTCGAACTCTCAGGGCTTTCTTGATTCTCTCATCCAGGCTCAGGGCTCCCCCAAAGTTCTATGCATCTACTTCCAAAAGTGCAGTGTGCACAGTGTGTTTCACCTACTAGTTTACATTCCATCTCCCCTTCTGCAGAAACTTCCAGAGCAAAGACCATATCCTATCTATCTTCGTAAACACAATGAGTTTAAAAACCTGACTCACAGCAAGCACTGAATAACTATCTTCTAAAGCCATGAAACTGGAAAATAAAGGAGTTCGATTAGCTGATTTTTAAGATCCTTTGCAGCTCTAACATTCTATAAAGACACAATTGTAATGCTTATATGAGATGCCACACACTTTTCATGACTGAATCCGGGTTACATCTCTTTAAAATGCAGAATGTATTCCAGGCGGTCTAGAGGTCCTGAGACTCCGCATTTCTGACCAGCTCCCAGGTGATGATGCTGCTGGAACACTTAGAATAGCAAGTTCTTAAAGCCCTGCATACATCCAAAAACCAGCTCTGGTTTCCTAAAATTCCAGTCTTACAAGTCTGTAAAATCTTAAAAGTAATAAAAGGCTACAAAAAGGAAGTCGTTATGCTGGTACCTGGCCTAGGTTGAGCCCCTTTTAATAAGACTCAAACATTGGTTCAGCTCTAATTTATAGGTTTTAATGTAGAACTTAAAACCAAAACAAACAAAAATCTGTGATCTATTCTAATCTGCTCATTTTTCTATATCCATGCAAATACTTTCAGTATCTACTATTTGAATGCAAAAACAAGACAACTTTGCTCTTTTGTTCCTTGTGTGTTTATCAAATTTATAAGTACTTCTTTCAGAGACTAAAGGTTGACATACTCCTCCCCATTCTCCAACCAGTTGCCAGGTAGTCTTTGCAAAAGTGGAGGCATTTCTTTTTTAATTAGACACATGGTCTTGCTGTTACTCAGGATGGAGTGTAGTGGCTATTCACAGGCATGGTGATACCACACTACAGCCTCAAATTCCTGGCCTTACCTGAGACTCCCGAGTAGCTGGAACTATAGGTGCATGCCAAGGAGTCTGGCTCAAGCGAAGGCTCTTTTGATATCTTAAAACTTCATAGATTGAATAAGGAGAATATGCTTTCAAAAACATGGAGTGGGCCGGGTGCGGTGGCTCACGCATGTAATCCTAGCACTCTGGGAGGCTGAGGCGGGTGGATTGTTTGAGCTCAGGAGTTCGAGACCAGCCTGAGCAAGAGCGAGACCCCATCTCTACTAAAAATAGAAAGAAATGATCTGGACAACTAAAAATATATAGAAAAAATTAGCCAGGCATGGTGGCACATGCCTGTAGTCCCAGCTACTCGGGAGGCTGAGGCAGGAGGATCGCTTGAGCCCAGGAGTTTGAAGTTGCTGTGAGCTAGGCTGACGCCACGGCACTCTAGCTCGGGCAAAAGAGTGAGACTCTGTCTCAAAAAAAAAAAAAAACAAACACGGAGTGATTACACACGTTGAATCATTCCTTGTCCCTAGGAACAAACACCCTTGGTGAGGTTTCTGAGGTCTATACTAGTCTCAGAGAGAGAGGAATGTTGTTTTAATTTAGTCAACAAATACTCTTACACCACTTTCTATGTCCTGGACACCATTCTATGCAATTTGCAAATAGTCATTCCTCGACTTCTCATAACAACCCTATGAAATACATACTACTATCACTATTTTGAAGAAGAATAAACTAAGAGATTGTGTAACTTGTGCGAGGTCTCACAGATGGTAAATTGAGGCAACCTACTATGTAAAGGACAGGATGAGGTTTGTTTTACAAGAAGAGAGAAAGAGGGACAGAAAATAGATGCCTTCCTAGCTAGGGATTTATCATACAAACATTTTCTCTCCTTGCACCCATTTTGGGCTGTACATAAACCAGACAATTTGGTCTTAATCATGACTTTATGAAATTAAGAAGGTATGCATTACTACATTTGTTCCTATAATTTATTTGAAAATCCTAAGCACAGATTTCATCTTCCATCATCAGTAAACTGGTATGTTATCCAAACTTGTTGCTTCTTAGGTATTGACTTTCTCCATTTTAATTTATCTCATTGTTGTTCACTATTCTCATTGCTTTTACAAAGACTCAATATTAAAATCTCAAATATAAATATAAAATAAAGAATAGAGGAGGCTAGCCAAGTAGTTTCTGGATTTAGCAGGAGAAAACCACTTACGTTAAACATATCAAAACCCAATTACATTTAGCAGTTAGTATGTTCTCCTCATATCAGATTTGAGCACTTAATCTGTGTCTTACATTTTTCTTACATTGTAGGAAATAACATGCACTGTTGATGAATCCAACTTTTCATTTTACATCCTTATTCTTTTTTGGTTTTTATGGTTTTAACATGTGCAGGAAGTTTCAATTAGCATTAGACATAAGGTTTTAGATAGATTAAGTGCATATATTAATTTTGAATGTTTTGAAGAGCAGAGGCCAGTAGGACATGGGTGAGAAGGTTTTCGAGAGAAAGGGGAAGGATTTTTCTTTATAAAAAGCCAATTCAGTTAACTATGGTAAGAAAGTCAACAGTTGAAATAAAAAAAAAAAAAGCACCATCATCTCAATTTTCTGTAAAAATATAATGATTTAATTTTTCAAAGAAATATTTGAGATCTATAAAGAACAGAGTTTACATATGGATGGACTTTATACCCACATGAAGCTCATTCATTTCAAAAACATTTATTGGGCACTTATCAAAACAGGCAGGCTGATAAAAATATTTCCACATATTAAAATAACATCGTATATTGACAGGCATTCAAAATTTAGGTCTTGATTATTTTAAGTGTTATTTTTATCTGTAAATAAACAGCTATGGTTGTAGAATAAAACCATTGTCAGGGAAGCTATCTTAAAATCTCTCTTTTTTTTTTATTTCAGCATATTATGGGGGTACAGATGTTTAGGTTACATTAATTAGGCACTTGGTCACATTATTTTGTCCTTTAGACAACCGGGACATACGTTTCATACAATGTGTATTGCAACTGTGGGATATTAAATTCTATATGTTATTACTATTTTCATTAAAATTACAAAATCAATTTAATCTCAAGGAGGACATGGAAATCATATCACCTAACTGCCTAGTACTCTATATTTGAAAATTGAGTTGCACAATCCTTATTCCTATTGATCTGACATTGACTAAGTCACTACTCTAGCATATACATATGGAACATGCAGCTTGGAGAGCAAAATTCTCTCCTGTCATTATAACTACTAATCTTAAATGAGCATATTATTTAAAACATTAATAGTCTAAAACTAATTAAAAATTAGTCTAAAACTAATTAAAAACTAAACTAAAACATTAATAGTCTAAACTAAAAACATTAATAGTCATGATATATTCATCAGGTAACTGGCATAGAATGGTTCTCTCTTTTATCACATTTTTAAATATCTTTCAAAATACATTCGTTTTTAAGGAAATTTTGTAAAGCTTTTTCTTCAAAGCTTATAGACTTAATAAAATTGATAATGTAGAAGTAAATGTACCAATGGCAACACAAAATAGTATTAATGAAACAAAAGCCAAACGAAGACTATTTGCATCCTAAGTAATAGATGCGCTCCTAAGCAAATGAAATAGGAAATTAATAGCAAATTTCAGTGAGGGTATTTGTGTTTGTGTGTCTCAGTTTGAGTGAGGTACATAAAAGACTGAGGGTCACACAGAGGCTTTAATTACAACATAGAGTTTTACAATTGGGTGAATTTGGTGTCAGTGCTACAGAAGGTTGTGATTGAAAATTTTCCTGTGGAAGAAGAAATGTCACAGTATTTTGATAAGCGAGAGATGAACTTTTTTTTTCCCTTGTGCCATCAGCAAGACGAAAAGAACAAAATGCATCATTTATAACCCACAGCTCAACCATTATCTCCTGGTGAGACACTTGTTTTAAACACACAAGGACCTTTTTTCTCCCTCTACAAAGTCTAGAGCTCTCTGCGAGGCTCCTTCTCCCTTAGAGCCATAAAAGAAAGTTGACACTTGTGCAGCCAAAGTTTCTAGGCAACCACATAAGGGCACTCATACACCCTCCAGGTCACAGCCAGTTCTGAAGTACAGAGGAAGCACACGAACAGCATATGTCTCTTTGATCACAGATATCATCTAAAACTGATGTGGAGAGAAAATCCTGTTCTGCACCAAAGGCTTTACAGACTCTTTCTCTGACTTTACCCACAGAGTAAAGAAAGGGTACCTTGCTCCAATTATTGGTCTGAACATTTCTCGATGCTAAAATTGAACAGTATATGTGTGTGTGTGACGGAGAGAGAGACACACCCAAGAATGTTTCTATGATTGTCAAAGCCATAACAAATTACATAAAGCAAAACAGAAAGAAGTGATAAGTATAGTTCAGTCATCTTTCACTTATTTATTTATTCATTCTGAAACTGTTGATTGAGAAACAACTTTGGGTACTGAGGATAGGACTGAGAATCAAAGACCCTCTTACAGAATTTAGGATCATAAGTACCAACAATTATGATGGCCTTAGCCTATCAAGAAAAGGTAGAGATTTTATACAGTATCCAATCAATTTTAGTAAACTATCCATCATTTACATACTTACATCTCCCTAATGCCCCTCAGGTATGCAACATAAACATTTTCCTGTACATTTTGGATCTCAACAGAGTTAATACTTAACATACAAGCGTTTAGAGGCTGCAAGTATGTCCACATCATTATTATTTTTGACATTTGCAATAACTCTCGCCAGGTACAAATCTAAATTGATGCGATGAACAGAATAGATTTAAGAGACTTGCTCAGGGAGAAATCTGGGGAGATGTCAGGACTAGAAAGAACATGGGCAGCTACACATAATCCATGCACTTTCACTGAGATTCTGCCACTTTATGCTCCTGGTGGCTTTTGACTATCAAGGGCCTGAATACCATTAATCCATTCGAGTTGATGTCAAGGCTACACACGCATAACATACATGCAAAAATAAATTCCTAATGTATCAATCAATTTGTTGATCATCTCCTGGAAATAACAAATCAACTATGTTGCTGGGTTATTTTAGTGTCACAGCTCCTCTATGATCAATATCTGTAGAGAATTTTACCAACATAGTAGCAGCCACCACCAGCAGGGAGGCAGGGGGCTGCAGTAATTGTCTGATGCAATAGAGCAGAGAAGAAATTACTCTTTCAGAGGATTTACTTCAAAGCTCTGGATGCTGTAATTTCTGAGGTCTAAAAAGGCATAACCTTAGTATCATTCCTGGTTGGGCCACTGCATGCTGTCGATCCCAGAGTTAGTGATGGGGGTGGAGGGGCACAAGAGCAGGACAAGCAGTGTGACTGCAGAATGCTATGACAATGTAGAAGATACATGCATAGTTTGGAATTAGCTTTTCATTTTGCATTCTGGATCTACCTCTCTACATTTCCTAATAGATGTCAAGGAATAGCAAGCTTATATTCTCCGGGGAACTGGTACAAAGACAGTCTTACACAATCTGGATGTAAAATACTCACTACCTTTTTTGTTTAAAAAAACTTACTGGATAACTCTCTTCCAGAATTAGTACCTAACATTTGTTGAACATTTATTATGGGCCAAGTACTGTCCTGAGTATTTTCATTCTATCATCTCAAAAAAATTATGTAAAATAAGTAATTTTAAGCCCATTGCACAGATTAAAAAAAAAACGAATTGAAACTAATTTGCTCCAAGTCAGAGCTTGGGCTAGAGGAAGAACTAGGATTTACTTCTATTAGACCATTATACTATCTTTCCACTCATAATATTTACTGAGTGCCCACTGTATGGCAGCCGCTAGCTTCAGGGTTAAGAGGACAGGCTTTGGAGTGGGACCCAGTCAGAGTTTCATGCAAAAGCTTTCAACTTCCAAATGTGCACAGCCAAACAGAGCAGATGAAAGTTATAATTTCAAATTGAAATGATATCTGAACTCTACACATAAATATATTTTCAATATCCTTTCTCAACATGAGGCTGTATAGACTTGGACTCTGCTGATTTATAAAGCACAATGTTTTTATTCCAATTTTCAAAGATGTATTATGTTCCCAGTAGGAAATAGTAAACATTTAGTTTAATTATATGGGAAAAGTCAAAAGATATTGTTCTCTCAAACATTGTTCCTCATTTTTCCTTTTAAATTTTTATATAAGTAATGCCTGAACATAGTCTTATAAAAATCATCCAAAACATATTTTTGAAAAGTATGTTTCCTTTTAAGCTTTCCTTATTCCATTTCTCTCACCAGAAGCCAGCACTATGAACAATTTGAGATCTCATATCATTCGATTTATTTCCAAATGGCAAGACAACTGACCAAATGACATTTATTAAAGAGCCCATTCTAGTTCATTATTTTCATATGCATTTATCGCACACCAAATACATATATATGTATGAATCGATTTCTGGATGGATTCTGTACAATTATTTCATTTGTCTTTTTTTATAATAATATATAACATAGTCATCTAATTACTTTACTTATGTAATAGGTTTTTATATCCATGGAGGGCAAGTTCTTCCTCATTTTTCCCTTCCAATTATTTGTAAGTTTCACATTTTATTATTATTCTTCTGTTACTTTTATACTTTTAATTTTCATATCTTTTCCTATAATTTTTTATCAATTCGATGACATAAATGTAGTTTATTTTATATTTATATAATTTCTTAAAGTCATTAAGTACATACTCAGATGACTGGCTCATTACCCTCTTCCCTTAATATATTCCTCTGAGCTAGGAGTTTCCCTAAAATATTCTTATTCTTCACAGTAGTTTTTTCCCATTTTGATTTTCTGTTTTTTTTTAATCTAGTTATATTTCCTTTCTATGTTCTAGAAACTGCTCACAGGTTTAGTTTACTAATGTCCTTCTTTCCTGTTTTCCAGAATTCCCAGACCACGTGCATGTGGTGAGGTGGGGGTGTGCATGTATGCACATGCCTGTGTGTGTACACACCTCCTTCTGACATGGTATAGGATTCGAGATAGAGGGAACTGTGGTCACAGGTGCTACTACCTTGAAGCTTGATCTCTTTAGCTAATCAAATTTTTAAAAATAAATGCAAATTGTTGGCGATCATTTTGACACAGTAATTTCCTAAACTACTCAGGCTGGTATTCAAAGCCATCAGCAATGTCTTCAGATCTCTGTTATCAGCTTATCTCAACACTTTAAGGCCCCAATCATCCCTGTATGTCTCCCACTCTCTAAAGTTGTCCATAAAACGTTTCTCAAATTGTTATCTAAACTTGGACACTTTCTTCATTGAATAAAATATCTCCCTATCAATTCCCCATACTTCAAAGTCGACCTCAAAAAACACCTATTCCAAAAAAAGCTTCCCATATCCTTCCCACCCAGAAATAATCTACACCCCAGTACATCACTGGAACACTTTGTTCCTGTATGCTTATCACAATAAACCATCTGCTACTATGCATGCATCTCTCTCTCCAACTAGATTCATGTTGCTAGAGAAAAGGGATTATGTCATATATGCATATATACATATGTGTGTGTGCCCAAAATGTGTAACTTAATTGGGTTGAATTAAATTATACTTTTCCCTTAAATAGTGCTACAAAGCTTATCACTGGATTTTCCAACACAGTGGGGATTTTGTTCTATTTTTTCCATGCTGTGCCTTCATGTCCCATTGATATTAATAAGTTATTGGCCTGCATGTTTGAGCTTGTGCACAGTACTTGAGAGGCTGATACTCAAATATATACTATATGCTCTCATGATCCATTTATACGTCGCATTTTTCTATCCATTTAAATGTCTTTTAAGATAAATTGTTTTACACCTTATTTATTAACATAGGAATTTTCTTTTATTTTGCTTTGAGCTGTTTGCTTTAAATGATGTCCTGTTACCCTGTATGCATTTGACACAAATTTATCTATCTTTTTGATCACTTTCATCAATTGAATAGTTATTTTCTTTATTTTTGTTCCCTTAGGTATAGTCTTCTACAATAACAGGATACTTGTGTTCCTAACAAAATAGCTTATCAAAGAATTCATGTTATAAAAACAATTGTTCTAGCTAGAAAAGAAGACTTAGAAACTAGAGAATTTTAGGCCAGCACAAAGTTATTTTTCCTACAAGCATTCCAATAAAAGGTGGAATAAAGGTTACTACATAGCTATAGTCCCTGTAAGATAATAGGTTAATCAAAACATACAAAATCACATCTAAACATTCCTGAGCAAATCCTGAAGAACACATAAAAAGAAACCAAAATCCAGGCCATCAAAAGTAATGTCAACACACTTAAGACCATCAATGAGAAACCTCAGGACCTCAAACCATGCAGTCAAGTGTTCCTATGCTGTGTGTGTGATAACTTTTTCCTTTATCATACATGTGAGCTCTGAATTTCGTTACAACTCAAAAACATCCACATCGTGCCAATGAACTCCCTAATTTATTAACTGTATTATCTCCAGTGTGTTATGTAATACACAATGGATGGAAACAAGGATATGGAAATCCAGAATCAGAGCAGTGTTTATTCAAAAGTTTCTTAAGCTATTTAAAATAATAATCTTTGGGGGGATCCTCGATTATCCTGCATATTTCCTTTTCCTAGGTACAATTTCATTTCTCATCATTCTTCAAAAAGTTTGAAATTATACCTTTAACTCTAACCTGTTAATAATAACAACTCATATTTATTAAATGTTACTAGTTTCCAGGTGTTAAGTATTTTACATACATTACCTTATTTCATTCTCACAACCCTATGATAAAATTTCATATATGCTTTACCTACTGACACAGCCGGAGCACAATAGCTTAAACACACGGGCTCTAGAAATGGGTTTGAATCTCAGATTGGCCACTTACTAGCTATGTGACAGTAGACAGGTTACTGAATCATGTTGAACCTCAGGTTTTTCATGTATAAAGTGGAGATAATATTTTTACTTACCCCATCAGGATGTTGAAAGACATTATTTGCTTATATTTGCTATTTTTGTAGAATGGTGTGCGGTACATAGTAAGCACTTAATAAATATTGGCTATATTTTATTATTCTTGTCACCAAATCCTAAAGCAAAGTTGCCCTTAACTATTAATAACAAATATCAAGACACTTTCTTGTCCATGTGCTATCTTTCCCTTAGTCCCCTTAGATTTCTGCACAATTGTCATTAGTTATATCACAAAGAAATCTATAACTTTCCTTAAAATCGTGGTCTATTGCAATCTCAAAATAACCCAGCAGGGTCCATGTTCCAAAATGTAGAAATCAAAAATTGTTTAGCGAATGCTGCATTATCCTGCTGGTCTAGCACATATTTTTTGAATGCATGCACTGTTCCACTAGGCTTTTCGTATTTTCCTTCATAACAATTACATTTCAAAGAGCCTGTTGCCACCGAAAACACCTCCTTTCAGGCCAACTCCTCCTATTTTTCTTCTCTGCTTATAGCAGTTATGTGGTTGTAATAACACAAAGGAATCCGCATGATTTCAGTGCATGACTCATTTCCAGCAAATCAACACACACATTCTCAATTTTTCATGCATGAGAGATGTGTAAAACTATAAAAATGTTTGGACATTTGAGAAGACTAAATCAACAGAGAGTAAGCGTTTTATCAAATCTACAAGTGAAATTAAACTTTAATTTGAATAAATAAACTGTACTATGAAAGACGAGTTGCTATCCATCTGAGCTAAAAAGATGAAGTATAATTGTATCTATGTTAATAGATCCACCAAACACAAGGAAATCACAGCAGAGGCTCCTGTACGAACATGCTGATGATTCACAGGTGTGCAGGCATGGTCTGTAAACACAGATGGAAAGCGTGACAAATATATGAATATATGAGTTACAATTGTGGTCTGCTCCTCTTCAAAGATGGCATTTATTTTTCCAAATCCTTGAATGGTTTCAAAAGTGGTGTCTATGAGATGGCAGTGATATCAACACTCAGAGTGCCTCTGGCTGAATTAACTGAGATAAAATCAACTTGGTCCCAAAATTTTCAGCAAAAAATATTTCACCAATTATTGTATTATCTATGTTATGGTAATAGAATAAACACTGGCTAATTCTAAAAGAGGGGAAAACAAAGATCAAGGGTATAAAGGATGGTTATTTGCTACAAGAGTAGATCTTAAGTATTTATACCACACACACAAAAAAAGTAACTATGCGAAGTGATAAGTTAATTAGCTTGATGATGGTGATCATTTCACAGTGTATCTGTATATTGAAACATCAACTATATACCATAAATATATACAATTTTTATTTGCCAATTATAGCTCAATAAAACTGGAAAAATGGTTTGTTGTTGTTGTTTTTTTTTAAATTGATATCATCCCATTGCCAAGGAGAATCACTTTTAAGAGTAACAGAGGGCATCCTGATTATATTGGACACGGCTGAATCAGGAGCCCTATAACCAAATAATTCATTCACTGAAACAAATGGTCTCCATTAGAACATTTTGTTATTTAAGACTCAACAATTGTTATCCTTGACAATAGCAATGCTAGTTGTAAACCTTACTTTGGTTTATTGCAAATACCGAAACGTGCTTAAATCCTCTACTCCGTAGTCTTTGCTCTAAAGTAAATTACTGAAGTGAGGAGCTCCACGGAACTTGTTTTAAAAAGCAAAAGGAAAAAAGTCAACAAATAAGTGAAACTTATTCAGACAATGAGTAGAAGATTCTTTTTAATTTTATGATGCTGGACAGAAAATAACTATGTGATTAAAGCAAGAGCTCTAGAAGTAAAAGACATGGGTTTGCACTCCTACATAACCAAGGACTAATTGTGGGACCTCAGTTTCTTTTCCTGGAAAGTGGGGATAATATTAGTGCCTATTTAATAGGCTTGTGGCAAGAATTATAGATAATTATTTGGAACAGTGTTAGACACACAGCTTTCCACAAATTTTAACTACTATATCATTCAATGCCGTAACAATTATATTAGATATACAGAGCAGCAAACATTATTGTCAAAGGAAACAAAAGGGAAACAGTCCAATAGCAGTATGCCGTGTGCTATGAGTACTTACTTCATCATATAAATATCCAAATACATGGCCACTTTAAGGACAGCTCAAGACATCAGAAATGTGTTTTCCCTAAATGATGCCCAATTTCAACTAATAGACCAACCTTCTTGAAGACTAAAAATAGAAGTATTAAAAAAAAATAACTACCACTGCTCAGGGTTATCTAAAAGTATATCCAGATAAAAACATCATTTTCAAATACTAACTCTTCCTAAATATACTTATTTTATGCCATTTCTTATATTCCTACTAATTAATTTATTTCAAGAGGAGACCAATTAGTACATGCGTTGCCTTCCCAGAATCTGTTTCTTCCTCTTTTTCTATGAGCCACAATTTATATGTGGTTTGAGAAAAATTGGGGTAATGGGACATGGGCCATGACTAAGACTATGCATTCCATTCTCTCCTCCACAATGACTGGTTCAAGAAGCGAACATGCAATTCAAGCTAGAGCAACCAAAATTAATGTCAAGACTTTCCTAAAAAATGGCTAGACAGAGAGCTCCCTAGCTCTTGGCTGTGTAGTATGTACGTGTAGTCCACAAGAGCAACTAATCTAAGAATGAAGCTAAAACCCAAAGTCCGGCAGAGCCAGGAGATAACAAGGACCCAGACTTGCACCCTTGAAGGTATCGTGATACTTTGGCAATATTAGTTATGTAAGCCAATTATTTCCCTATATTATTCATATTAGGCTTGGTTATTTGTTACAAAATGTTCTAAATAATACAAGAATGCAGGATAGGGGCTAAAGGTCTAAGCTTAGGAATTTAAAACAAAACAAAAAAAGTGATTTAAAAAATAAGATAGTGAATGGATGGATGTTTCCTAGTGCTTTTGATCTTACTCCTTGTTACTCATAAGGTAGTTATGCAGATCAAATGGGAAATTACATGCAAGGTACAAACACAGTGCTGGACACACAGCACACATTAAACATGTGATGCTCCTATTTATACCTATCTTCTTGTCCTCTTGAAGAAAAGATGGAAAACAGCATTACTTTTAAGCATTTCCAATAATCACAAGCAATATGTGCATGAAAGAAATGAAAAAACTGAAATTACCAAACCTTTTTATCTTAAATAACATACATTCCTATTTAAAATAAATACATAATTATATTTGGCACTAGAAGTTCAGAAGTTTCAATAACTTTCTGACTTTTCTTGTAACACAAAGTTCAAGGGATTTTGTTTTGTGCACATTCTCTCCACTCTCAGCACTTACCTTCCAGGGCCTTTCCAGCTTCCTGAGTTACTGAGGATGCTAATGTTATCCTGTTCTTTAAACAGACATTCACACTAACAGGTCAATTACTTACTGCATAACCTTAATATACTATGTACCTTTAACAGAGAACAAGAGGAAGGGTTAACTTTAATGCAGTTATTCAAATGGATATTGACTAAGAGGCTACTAAATGAAGGTTCTATATAAAGCTCAGTGAGTACAACCAGAAAGAAACCAGAAAAAGCCATTAGTCTATGTCTTGCTGAGCTTCGAATCTAGTCAAAAAGACAAACAAAATTCAAACATTCACACAGACATAAATTGCAATTGTGACAAGCGCTGTAAAGACGACGGCATGGTAGGATGAGAGTCCATCAGATGGAGACCGTTAGGAAGGTCACAGGAGACTTCCCTGGGGAGATGATACTGGATCTGAGGCTCAGCAAGGAGGTGTGAGAAGAGTGTGCATCAGGCCGAGGGAACAGTAAATGCCATGGCAAGGAGAAGCAATACACTGCTTGCAGTGAGACCTATCCCAACAACCAACAGAGTTGGACATGAGAGTGGAGATCTGAGGAATCTAGTGTCCAGCCAGTCAGGAAATATTGCCGGCACCCACGTGTAGGGCTGCACATGGGACTGATGCTACATACATGTAGGATACATAGACAAGTCATACCCTGTAATTTAACAGCTTGTCAGAGGCTGGCATAGTGGCTCAGGCCTGTAACCCCAGCACTTTGGGAGACTGAGGTGGGAGGGTTGTTGGAGGCCAGGAGTTCAAGACAAGCCTGGGCGACATAGTGAGAACCTGTGTCTACGAAAAATAAAAAATAACAAAGAATTAGCCAGGCGTCCTAGTGTGCCAGTAATTCCAGCTACTCGGGAGGCTGAGGCAGGAGGATCACCTGAACCCAGGAGTTTGAGGATACAGTGAGCAATGGTGGCACCACTGCACTTCCGCCTGGGCAACAGAGGGAGACCCCATCTCTATAAAAAGAAAGAACAAATCTCTGTCAGAGAGTGAATGGTGTCTTCTTTTAAGATCTATTTGGGTTTCTTATTGGGAAAAAAAAAAAAAAAACACTCCAGAACAACTCATTTTAAATCTTTGTGGCTATAATCCAGAAAAAAAAAAAAAAAAAAAACACTCCAGAACAACTCATTTTAAATCTTTGTGGCTATAATCCAGAAATATCCATTTTTAACTGATTCCCAAGGTGATTCTTATACACTTTATACACTTTATAGATTTAGAGTTAGTGATTAAAGCAAGATTATTCCCTAAAGTGAGTTATATATTCCATCCTTAGAAAATAATTCAAATAAGTCAATCTCTGCTTTAACAAAATGGAATACTGGCTCCATCTAGAATGTTTAAATATTATAAATAAATCCAATGCCTTTTTAAAACACAAATTTCATCCTTCATAAGTAAAAATATAACTTTTCAGAAATACAATTTCATAAATACTCAAATACTTGAGGAAGAAAGCAGACATAAAGAAAGTAGATAGAAACCTCCATCTTCCATAAGAGTACTAATAACACAAAGTGAAGAAGGATTCTATCTGGAAAAGATGATCTTTTTGTAAAGTAATCTGGAGAGTCCGACAACAGAGCAGCTCTCTAGTTTGCCGTATTCTACATTTCTACATCGAGGATACTAACTATTGGATGTGATAATGAACATGAGATCTGAGAGAAGGGTACTTTTCCTCCATGAACTCCTTACATATACCTTAAAAAATAGGCATCACTTTGGATCAGATACCCATTATCAATTTGGACAGAGAGTGTCTGAACCACTATTATCTGCAAATGATTCATGAGTGCAGGTATTTCACTACCTGAGGATTTTAGTGAAACCATAAATATAAGAAAAGACAGAAGCTGGAATTCATAAAGGGCCTTAAGAAATATCTAGAATAGAAAATTATGTCCAATCTAAAGAAAAATGCAATTTACCAAATATGACTCACTTGCTTCTATTACCGGAAGGGCTTCTTTCTTGTTCACCAGCTATTGTGTATGTTGCACTCTCCGTTGCACAACAGCAAACACAAAAGCTAACTAACCTGCTGAAATTCACTCATTGTGCAAGCAGACTTTAATATAAATATAAATCATTGATCACGTAGAGTTAACACTTAAAACAAAGCATGATAATAGTAACCTTGTAAAGACTTACAAAGCCATGATTTAACAAGGGAAAACAGAAGCTATAAACCTACATTGAAAAAGTGAAAAAAAGAAAAATTTTATGAAATGCACCCACACACACACATGTACGTATTTCTGGCATACAATATGTAGGGTAATATAAAAATCTCCAAGTACTATCTTCTCTACAAATTCTTATGATGAAAGTGACCCACTGTCATTTTAGAATGAATAACATTTTCCTCTTTTGGCTTTACCATCTTATATCAAAGATACAGCTATTGGTCGAATTAATTTACAGAAAAACAAACAATATACTCCTCTGACATTTATAAAGTTAATCATGCATATTAAATCATAAATTAAGGGCTTATTTTTCTTTCTGCAATTCTCTTTTAAATACATCCACCCTTTAATATAAATAAAAACTCTGGAGTCCTGCGATTAATCAAAGAACTCTAAAAGCCAGCATAAAAAGAAATTTATAACACATGATTGGCCGCTGAATGAATACCTAGTGATAGAAAACACAAAAAAAGTATTTTTTTTTTTCATTATTACTAGTATATCCACTATGCGTAGAATGTTTTTCTTCTGTCAGGCGTAGTTCTCAACATTTTATAAAAGAATAGCACATGCAACCCTGACAATAAGTCTGTCGGGGGGCACTTATTATTATTCCCATTTCATAGAAGAGGAAATTGAGACCCAAGGTCAACCAGTTTACAAGAGTCTAGCTGAAATTTGAGCCCATAACCATCTGATTTCAACACCCATGCTCTTCACGTGTAAGCTATGTAAATAATATTTTTTTTTCCAAAACAGCCCAATTATTTAGCCTAATACAGGACTCTTAATATCCTAGAGTCATTTCAAGAATATACATTTGTGATGTGTTCTTTTTCACTCCTGAGTGCCATAAGAATCAGCTTACTGGTATTGGATTACTGATTTGGTCTACGCTGACCGACCAAGTGATTTCTATAATCAAGAGTACTCAGCAGAGGTAGCTAAAGGTTCAGGATATAATTCTGTGACCTTAAAAGAAGGGATTTTTTTCTTTTAAAACAAACTGCTAGCTTACATTATATTATTCAAATTTTTGGTACTGAACTTTTACCCACTAAAATCATTCACTCACTACAATTCAAAAAATGCTAGATATTAGATCAGCAGAGTGAAGAGTTCAGAAAGTGTCTAAATTGAATAGCTCTGCCTATTTAACAAACAGAGTTCTCCAGAGTCAAAATAAATCAGAGAAGTTCGTGATGATCACTGCCATGATTTTGGTTGGCTCTAGCCATCAGCCCCCATCTAGATGGAGAACTGAGAAACACATACCTACCTCCCTACTAGAGCAACAGGAGATTTGTGTGTGTGTGTGTCTTTATTCATTGATACCAGCTAAAATGCAAATAGGTCCAAAAAAGAGAGTAACTTGTATGTCACCAGTTATTTACCTCTCAGTGTGGACAAGTTTGTCAGAATTTTTCCTGGGAGAAGATTTGTGTATAAAAGGGAAAGTGAAAGAAAGGTGGGAACATCAGCATCTGGCAGAGTGAGGCGCTAGTAGAAGTGAAAGCAGCTGAAGGGTGAGAGGGTGTCAAGGGAGAGTTGGAGAGCTCCCCACATGCCAATCTGGCCGTGAGCAGCCGGTTTTGAAGGCCATGCCCCCTCTGTGGGAAGATTTGTTGGCTGGCCCAGGGACTGAGCATTCCTGTGTGCTACAGGCAAGCTTGAATCAGAGGTCCTGCCTTGTTGGCAGACGTCTTAAAAACTAGACAACTGCCTGTGAAGACACTCAAGCACTCTGAAGCCAGTACATAAATCCTTGAGAAAAGGTACAATTTTTAAGGTAGTGAACATACTCTGAGACCTTCTAAATCTTCCATCCTTGCAGACACTGCTCGTGCAACATGAAGGGATGGGCATCCTTGAGGCTTTGAGGTCAGACACAGCCATCCCACGTGCCCCACCCTGGTGCCTGAGTCTACGATCCAGTTCTTCCTAACTGACAGCTTGACTGTGATACTGTCATTGGAAGGAGTGCTTTAAACAACTGTTAACTTGAATAATCAATAAATTCTTGTCAAAGTTGTTTTGCAACCTCCCAATAAAGAGTCAGAAAGTAATTTCAACCACCTTAAATCGTATCATTTCACCCAGAGACATTTACTGAGTATTAGGGATGGAGGGAGGTCAGAAGCAAAGAGATTGAAGTATCTTTTGGATATTTT
Organism: Propithecus coquereli; assembly: GCF_000956105.1. NCBI lineage: Eukaryota > Metazoa > Chordata > Mammalia > Primates > Indriidae > Propithecus > Propithecus coquereli. The sequence continues at coordinate 7,432,983 of NW_012147841.1, forward strand.
CACCACAATCAATCGGGTTATTTCCTGACTGAATAGTGTTCGTCATTTCATTATAGTGAATCATCTATAGGATAAGATTCCAAACTGAAGCAATTTCTTGGAAACCAAAAAAATATGCCAGCCCCCTGCCGTGATATCACCAAATAGCCCAACTAACACAGGCACCAGTAGTGTTCCCAGCAATAAAGTTATACTTGTCTTTTCTTGTTTGTCTGTGCTTTTTTTGTTCTTATTGCTTTTTTTTTTTTTCTCTAGAGACGAGGTCTCCTTTTGTTGCCCAGACTGGATTCCTACTCCTGGACTCAAGAGGTCCTCCTTCCTCCCACCTCAGCCTCCCAAGTCACTGGAATTACAGGCATGAGCCACCACACCCAGCTCTTCATTGGATTTTTTTAATGTAAATTGTTCAAAACTATTTTAAACCTAGAGATCACATAGAGAGGAAGGTGCTTTGGCTCTTTAACAGTCTCCAGGACCACCGATTTAAATACAGAAGGCTGGAATAGTAACTTCAACCATGGCCAAGGAAAGAGAGGGATAAGATTACATGAAGGCTAAGAACAGCTCAATATTAAACGGTGGGGAAAGCTGTAGGAGTTGAACCATGACGTGTTAATCTCAGTTATTGCTTTGGGACCAGGTGGAGGAGGCACCTCAGATCACTGTAATCTGTGTATCTGGTATCTAGATGACCATAAATACAAGAATATGGAATGGCCGGGGAACTTATCTGCTAACCGTATGAGTCTGTTACAGATTAAGCATGCCTATCTTTATTTTAAGAATGACTCATATTAAAAAATAAATCCTTGTGTTTTATCTTCTGCATAAAATTTTCAAAAAAATTAACTTTATTTTAGCAGGAGCAACGATACTAATATAAAAAATCTGTAAAACAGTTCACACCTACCACTTCTCTTCCTTAAATGTCTCCCAGCTTAAAAAAATAATAAAAAGCAAGAAGTGAACAGACAAAAGGATAATGTAAAGTTCAGCCATCAAAAATGGCTTCATTAAGATCCTTAATGGAGCACATGGGAGCCATTTATTGACTCCTCAACTATTAAGATGGAACATTATTACTGCTTTAATAGTATTTCCATTTTCATTTAGGAAATAACTAATCAAGGGATCAATGTACCAAAGACTTTATTTTCTTTCCCTTGGGTCACTGCAAGTACATTTTTTTAAATGCAAAAAACGTAAGAGCAATTCCCCCTGGCACCGTATCCCATGAACAATTTAAAGAAATAACATGGAGGGTGAAAGGTCAACAGCTCCAGATCTGAGCACTGTTATAAAACAAATGAAACTCGGTGAGTGGGAAGCCTCCCTTTCTGGAGAAGAGAAGGGATCCCTTCCAAGGCAGGGAAGCCTCCCCTCCAAGGTATGCAAAGTGCCTCCACCCTGACCTGCTGTCAACCTGTAAAACATTTCTATTTCTCAGACTCACTTAGAATGCAAACTACTGTTTTCCTGGTAGTTCTCACAGCTCTGCTTCCTTTGAGGTAAAGATGTGTAGCCACAGAACCCAATCAGATAACACCTATTTACATATTTATAAAGTCTCCTGTAAAATCTCCTATCAATTGTTGCTGCTATATATAGGCCTTTCAAAGTATCTTGTGGGCCCGGCGCTCCACTGCACCGCTCCCTTCAGGAACCTGATATATCGCATAATGTGATTTCAATGTAAATGGCGCCCATCACACAATCACACCACTTCACAAACTCTTTTCTGCTGGGGTAGCTTAAATCTAAACACACTCAAGCAGCTTGCTGCACTGGAGCAAGATTTCTTCCACATTTAAAAAAAATTTTTTTTTCAAAAAAAATCCAAAACCCCAACACAACAATGCCAGGGAAAAAAAAATCTGAACGTTTTCTGCAGAAAGATGGGCCGTCTCCAAATCCTTGTGCCCTATCAGACAAATTAAAGTAAATCAAGCATGAAATGAAGCCGAAGAGCCCCGAGATAAGGCTCCTTTAAGTCGTTTACAGATTAGGATAGAAGAGGTGCATCTGGTCTCTGGCAGCGAAGGAGGCCAGTTTCCCAGCTCACAATAGCAGCCTGTGTATAGGATTACCTTACCTTGTCACCGACAAGGGAGGAGGCGCCTGCAAGATGTCTCTAACTAACTTCCTAATGTCCCTGGTTAAGGTCTCTTATTAAAGTATTAATTGTTAAGAGAGAAATACATTCTGATAAAACAAAACAACCCCCCACCCCCACCCCCAAAAAAATCCCACGGACTGATTTATGAACTGGTCAGAAGCTGATAAACTGGGGAGGCTGGAGGAGGGGGTCTGCTACCAGCAGATGAGCCTCTTCTGTTATCAGTCAGGATTCTGCTGCTAGAGACAGAAGCTGATAAGTTTCCAACAGGAATTAGTGACGTGGCCAGGAAACGGTGTTACTGGTTGGACTGGTGCTCTAGCAGCTGCCAAAAGGACCTCTCTTGTTATCAGATGGGATTCTGCCACTGTAAACGGTGAGGTATTATCCAAGAGAAACTGGACACTCTCTCAAAATGCTACATGATTAATGGTTCAACTATAATAGTGGTGGGTGTAAGACTTTCTTGGAAGCATCTGGAATTCTGCAGCTTTTCAGTGAAGACCTTTTTGTTCTTTGGCACTCTTAGCAGCCTGGAAACTCCCCCTTCTTTCCTTCCTTGACAAAGAACTTTCTCTTATCCAATAAGTTTTAATTACCCCTTGTTTCTATCTACGGAAATCCTTGATTTTCCACTACCACAGAAAGACTGCCATCAGCCGAACCTACTCATCGGTTTCAATTACTCTCAAGGATCCATTCTAACTCGGTTTTATGATTAGATGGCATGGTGGTGATGGAGGGATGGGTGGGGTTACTGTTTTCTTCTCTCAATCAGTGGTCAACTCTTTCCCCAGGACCAAAAAAGACAGCTGTGCTATTGTATTGGGCCATCTTCGTATACTGCTATCAAACCACTTGAGCATGAAACTGAGTATATAATTCTTTGGGGGCATTATATATTACTCTTTTTTCCAATGGAAGCTACTCCATGGGGGTGCCTTCCACTACACGACATTTGTATTCCCCTTTAGAGTTAACAGTGTGTTGTCTCTTACATTTTCACATTTGAACTTCACAGACAACACTTTGAGATAGGTAATATTACAACAAAATTATGATCAATAAGTTGAGGTTCAACTGGATTAAATGACTTGCCCAAGATCACAGGGTTGGCTAAATGAAAAGCCCGGACTTGCATGTTCCTTCCCAACATGTGAGATTGCCTAACTAATTTCCTCATCTTTGAATAAAAAGACTCATGATGAAGTTTTCAAGTTGTTAGATAGTAGATACAGGTATTCACCTCCAACCTGAGATCACTCATAGTCTGTGATTTGTGTGGTTTGCAGCATTTCTGAGACACATGACACATTTGAAGACATGGATATTAATACAGGTACTGTGTTTTCCTCTTAGATACCTATATTTAGGATCTTTAGGTTAAAATTATAAAATTATCATATTAATGATAAAACATTTGTTTGAATAAAATTTAAACTTGGCCTTGGTCTGACACTCATGGATCCATCTGTTCTCTCACTACCTTTCCAAAATTACCTCTTCAAGAAATCTACTTCAATTCTGATAGTGTATGTGTTATTATTTTCTTTAATTTCTATGTTTAAGTATTTATGGAAAAATAAGTGAATGAATCTTTTACAGATGTTTCTTATAAGTAATAAAAAACAATGCATGAAATTTTGTTTAATGATATTCCCCAATCAAGTTTCTGACAACAATAGACAGTAGAACAAAATACTATATTCTCAAAGGAAGATATCTTTGAGAGAGGGACTCAACAGCTGAAAAGGTACAAGTTTAAAATATAAAGTAGTTTTAAAAATATATTTAGTTTTTAAAAAGTAAGCTGAATTTGAAGATTCTACCTCCTAATGGAAACAATTTAGAGTCAAATATTATAAAACACTTGGAAAATAACTCCTAATAGTAAACTCTGTGTGTGTGAATATAGATGAAAATCTGATGAAATTGACATGTTCAAAACATTTATGAATATGTCTGTAATTATTTTCAGTGGAGTAGGTTGAGGATAATCCTTCTCTCAGCACAGAATTGATATATTTACAAATCTGTGACCAAATGATGATATCTAACAAGTGCTCACTGCTCGCTGCTCCAAAATAATAAACTATCTTAAATTATGCCAAAAAAGATAAGAGACACGCTTTATTTCCCCATTTATTAATACTGTGAGGAGGTGACATTTATTCATGATATTTACAGTGCTTCTTTACACTTGACTTTGGGGAAGGCACTTTTTTTTTTGCTTCTTCATTGTGTATGATTTCGAAACAGATTTATTTCTGCTTTAAAAAAATATCATTGTTAAAGAAAGAGTTACAATATGTTCTTCCTCCATAAAATATTTCTGTCAAACACAGGCTAAAATATGCTTTATACATCTTATGTCATATTTTACTATTATTGGAATTTGAAACTTTAAAATTTCTTTATATAACAGGCATAAAACAGATTTATGGTATGCCATTTTATTGCCTTTTGTGTATAAATTGGCTATGTATATATCCCATTGATTACCTGTGATTAATCATTAGTTTAGCCATTAAAAATTTTCTTAAAGGAGCAGTAATAATATTTGAGGTATAGTAGAATACTTGAATCTTTCTTACATGGTTTTTAGTGAGGCAATATTGCATTTAACTTATTTTAGAAACAGTAAAAGCCAAATATTATATTTTCATTTTACTGACTTCATTAGAAAGTCATCAGGGAAAAAAAAGTATATTTTCATATGCATTTGCTGATTTGAGAGCTATTTTCCTCCACAAGCTAAAGATGTTCTAAGACAAACATTGTTCTGAGTTTTTATCTATGTGGTGAATGAATGAAGAAATAAACTAAATGGCTGACACATTCCAGTATGTGCTGTGTGTATTTCTCTAGACTTCAGTCAACCTGACTGAAAGTTGTAGTTCTTAAACTACCCACTGTTGGTAATTTTTACAGTAACAGAGTGCTACTATTACTACTACCAGTAGTAATCATTTATAAAGGATTTACTGTGTGTGTACTTTGATTATTATAAGTTTGCTTTTTCTGAAATATATTGCATCTTTTAATTCTCACAGCAGTCAACCTTGCAGAGTAGGTACAATGACTTTGATTTTCCAGCTGAAAGACCCGAGACTCAGAGAGCTTAAGTAATGTTCAAGAGACAGGATTCACACCCAGGCCTGCACAGTTCCAAACCTATGTGCTTTCCCAGCTGCCGTGCTATCTAGGGCCCCTTCGCACACACAAATGACACTGACATTTTTGCAAATAGTCAAATATGTTTGTTTCAGAATAATAATTGGTAGTCATTTATTAGTAGTAATACTTATTTTCCTTTTTGAAATTTTAATTGTAAGTTATTTAATTCACCAATAAGAAAATACTATTCCCAAAATAATTTATGGGAAATACAATTAGATACTATAAACTTGTTTTCTCTTAACTTTTCTCTTCCCTAGGAACCCAAGTATACTTAATAAAGATTAGCACTCAACTCATGCATGTTAACATAAACACTAGAAAATTCTATTTCTAATTAGAAATCATTATAATATGGTGTTAGAGCAAGGTTGCCAAATACCAGTTCATGTGCTAAATCCATACATTGATCCTAAAGTGGTCACTAACTTTGCATTGTCATAGAATCCCTTCTTTCTTCACGTTATGTCAACATCTATTGAATGTACAGTGTTTTAACTCAGGCCAGAAACTGAAAAGATACCACTGAAGTCAAACTAAAAAGCACTATGGCCCGCTGTGGTTAATGACATTTCATTTAAGAAGGCTGTTGAAGTTTGGATGCCATCGCTTCTGTGATTTTTCTTTGAAGAGTTTCTTAAATTTAGGAAGTGTAATTTTCCTACACATCACTAGGAAGTTTCAAATTATGCGAGGAAATGGAGCCAAAGTTTGTCATACTTGTTAATGGTGATGGCAGCATTTGTCTATCTTAAAACCTCTTCCACTTCTCCTCTGTTATTGCCGGTGCTTATCAACTCTCAGTCAACCATATTCTCTGAGCAATCTTGTGTTTCCCTAGACTAAATAAAGACGAGATGATAATATCCTCTTCTGTCTTCCTGCAGGCAATTAGGAGGGATGAAATGGGCAATGCTCTTGGCAGGAACACTCAGGGAGTTGTGGAAGAAAAATGTTTAAGAACCACTCCCTTGGACTTAATCCTGGGGGAGTTATCTCTAAGAAAGCCCTGCTTGTTACTTCTTGAGAATCCACAGAATACAAATATTTTTAAAATAAGGGTAGCTCTGACCAACTATCTGCAGGGGAATGTTATTCATGAAATCACAGAGTTCAAATGGAGGCACAAAACAGGCTGGATACCCTGCAGAGATTGCAGTGATTAATAAGACTCAAAGTTCACTTACTATGAACCAAGGAATCAAGTTCATCACTCAATCACTTCAAATTGTTTTCTAGGTCATTATTTATGTGCCATCTAATAAAAACATGTCTCCCCTCTACTATGTACCTTTTTTGCTCAAATAGCTTTACATGAGGCATTATAAAATGTGAATAAATAGTACCTTACTTAAAGGGTTTTTGGAACCATATGTTAATAAATATTAGCTTTCATTACTTCCACTCTACAAATGAATTTAAGCATGTTAAGCTTTCATGGCCCACTCCTGTTAATTCATTAAAAATATTATCA
>NW_012147841.1:7440942-7442431 GCF_000956105.1 Propithecus coquereli
TTAGTAACTCTTCAGTTTCTACCTTCAGTGTCTTTAGCGCATATATCTTCAATGTTTATAATTTGATTGCATGTATTTTTAAATTCCTACTCTTTTCTAATCTAACCTCATTTTCCATGCTTTCAAAATGGATATAATTACCTCTGTTGTATTATAAACTAAACTTTTCTTCAAGAATTCAAGTGCTAAAACAAAGCTTATATGTAAAAGAATTTTCTAGGTCAATACATCATTCTTCCTTGAATTCTTACTCTCTTTTGGAGACTCATCTTACTTTAAAGTTGAATATCTAAGTTGTGTGCTCTTTTACTGCCCATATCTACTTTTACTTAATTTTTATATCATGTCATTCTTTACACTCCCAATGTAAGTAAAAATGCATATTTATTTTATATGCAGTAAACATTGATGTATAATTGAATAAATGGTGATTAACCAGAAAGCAAGTAAAGAATACATATACATTAGTGTTATTTTGAATTAAAACATGTGTTCTTAATTTTGCCTGTTTAACATATGTTTGAAAATTTCAAAAAATATATAAGGCCTTTTATAATATAGTTTATTCTGATGAAATACACTCTTGAGAAATAAACTGAACAGAAGCCAATTTAAAATGTATCGCTAATTAAGTTATATAAAAAAGAAGATGGTGACTACAATGAAAGTTAAGAAGTAGCAAATATAAAATGCAAACTTTGCAATATGATGATTCTTTCCTAAAAGGGATACATTGAAAATCAATAACACTAATAGCAAAGTTCAGATTAGTTTTCATCTACCTAAAATGAGGTGCAAACACTTTGTTCAGTCTTACTATAAGTAAAATAGCAATTTATATCCAGTAAAATAGGATGCTAAACTATAGGAAACAGATTACATTTAAAAGAACAGTTAGAAGAATTAAAGCAATCAAAAATTTTTCATAACAATAAAATCTCATATATAAAAAGTCTGAGAAAATAAGCAGCACCCTCAGATATGTATATATGTAGAATCTGACATACGTCAGGGAGATAGGAAGGATGGGATTTACATGTGATATGTTTAGTTATATGAATACATTTTTATTTCAATATAGTACTAAGTGTATCAATTTCTTTAAATCTTGTCCCAAGATTATGTATCTTTTTACCAATCTTTTACAGAGACCACTATTTAGATTATATAAAAGTCTAATAAAATTGAATAAAATACTTTCTTCAAAGCCTATACAAAGCATCTTATTGATGAAATTTTACAGCTCACTTATCAATGCTTAGAGAAAAGTAAGTTCATATTGTTTGAACTCCACAATCAAAACATTGTCCTTATCAGAACACCTCTTGAAAGAAATAGAAAAATTGGTAAGGCTTGGGCACTGCAAATCAAAACTGTTACAATGACAATACATATCACAATAGTCTTTACAAGTCCAAATTGATAATTTGTATCAATGAATCATTTTCTTTTAAATTTTTGTTAATTTTTTTCTTGAAACCAGTTTAGA
>NW_012147841.1:7443101-7448733 GCF_000956105.1 Propithecus coquereli
GATATTTTCCTATCTTATGTTTAAAAAAATTTATCTATCAATTTCTAAAGTCATTCTTTTCAGGCTGATATTTAGCATGTTCAGTAGGATAAATAATATGCTATTTATTAGATTCATATTATTTGGTTTATTAGGTTCATTAGATAATAAAAGGAGAAATCACTAAATTATCACAATTATAAACATATAGTATAACAAAAGTTTTGGATATTTGCCCAGTAATATACAGAAAACGGTTTATGAAAATTAAAATTTTGAATAGAAAGGTCTTAGACAAATGATTAAATTTATTCTTCTCTGAAATAATGGAGATAGTAACTATTACACCAAAATGCAAAACAAAATGTATCCAAGATTATTTGGTGAATTGGAATTGCAAATGATTATTACATTTTTTTATCCAATTTATGAAATTTCCATGTAAGAATTGCTTCGTGATCACTCTGAAGAAGTCTTGACTCTAATCCTATGATTGCAAACCCCACATTTCCAAATCCAAACACCCAATCAACCTCCACCTGTGCCTCTGCAAAAAGCTCTTTCTTTCTTTTCTTAAACTGCTGTGTGTGAAAACTCCTGGGTCCCTTCTAAACCAACCGATGTGGGTTGGAAATACGGCAGTTAACACAGGATAGGAGGCGTTGAGAAAAATGAGGGTTTCAGAATAATTTTAAGGTTTTAGAGTAGTGGTAGTATATGAAAAAAAGAAGAACAAAAAGTTGTGGAAAGTAGGGAGAGCTTAAGAATTTGACCATGGCGTCTGCTCTCCTTCCATAAAACCTAAGAATCTCCTCCCTTCCTATCGACGTATTTTACTCCAATCTCTTACACTCACAGCCTGAAATCCCACCAACTATGAGGTTTTCTTGGACTACAAGCATCCTCTTTATAAAAGCAAATGAAGTCTTGGAGCGTGACTATCAGCCATTTCACCTTTTCCCTTCCTGGAATCCAGCAGAGATCGCTTATATTGAAGTCACATTCTCTGAATTGCGGTAGAAAAGAAAATTAGGTGGTGATTGTGCAATAGGCAGGTGTCTGGGGAGGAAGAGAGAAGGACTAAGGGTAGGGAGCACCAGGAAGAGAGAGGAGAGAAGAGAAAAAGTGACAAGAGTATACCAAAGCAAACTATGTCTAGTTTGAATTTTTTCTGGAGTTGGCTATGTGCTCAGAAATGGGAAGAAATCTTTTCATTATATGTTATATTCCACACTTCCAATCTTGTTACTCACTGCATGGCCCAATGCCTGCATGGATCCAAACATTAGGCTGTGCTCTTATTATTGTAATTCAGGTACCCTCTCTCTGAATTAATTCAATATTAGTGGCCTGGCCCCAGTGGCCACTAATCACCTGTAGATCAAGTTTAAATTTGATTGCAGGGCACTTTTTATCCATTCCCCTGAGCACGCCTCCAGCTTCACTGCCATCCTCACACTCACCTCCACCAGGACTGACCTGCTGCTGTGCTTTTTCATAGCATTGCATTTTCGCATATGTCTTTCCTCCACAACCCCCTCCTGCTAACTCTTAGGTGTTTTTTACGGATTTAACTGTACTAAAAGCAGATAATTGGTATATAAAAATGAAAAGACAGGGGCTTAGGGTTCAAGGCAAAGGGTAGACAGCTATGTAAATAAACTGCACAATAATAATTGATAAACTAGAAATTGTACAAAGTGTACCGGGCAATTGAGGTTTCTAATTCTTCCCCAGGAAATCTTTTCTGCCTTTCTTAGATGACATAGGAGCACTTGGCCCCACACTGCAACATTGTAGGTGGTCAATAAACCCATGTCTAAACTAATAAAAAGAGAATCAAGTGAATATTCCATTAAAAACTCTCTTTAGATATAACCAAATTTGTTATCACAGATTATTAATATTACGATAGAGATTGCATATATATTAATATTATGTTTCATAATATAAGTGGATAAAGAACATTTTAAATTATTATTTTTTATTTATTGAATTTACCTTCAAATTGAAAGTGCCATTGTTATTCTCTCAATCTTCCAATATATAGCAGTGAAATGGAGATTGAAAATTGCCACTGAATTTCCTGGACAAAGCTCTTCTCAATGACTGCCCTTTCTACCACTAAGCTTCTGCCTTCATAATCTCCCCCCTTCCTTTGCTCAAGCTTCCTAAAAGAGATACAAAGTGTTGTGTAATTACGAAGTAAAAAGATTAATTCTTGACATGTGTTTTCTTTTTAAATGTGAACAGACTATGAACAGGAAGAGGCCCAACTTAAACCTTGATATGCATTGATAAATAAGGGCAGAGTGTTTCATTTTTTTTAATTCCATGTGTCTGCAACAATAGATGACACCAAATTCTTATTATTTAACCTTTTGTTTATTTTATTTTCATCCAATGAAATCCTTTTGCTAACTGTTGACATCATACTGTAGCATGTATTGTGTTACTCGGGATCAGATTTAATACCAGAATGCTTTAAGAGTCATTTCAGCTAAAGTGGGATCACCTTAAGTACAATGTGTGGCTTGCAGATACCACCTTAGTCAGAGGACTGAGATCAACATCACCAGATGAATGACTATTGTTACATGGAAAACCTCAACATAACATGGAATTGTGGAGATCCTAGAATAGAAAAAGGACATTCGTGAAAAACCAATTCTGAAATCTTAATAAAGTCTGCAGTTTAGTTAATAGCATTGTATCAATGTTAACTCCTTGCTTTTGATAATCCTAATACGGTTATGTATGATGGTAACATTAAAGAAGCTGGGTAAAATGTATATAGGAACTCCCTGTACAATTTTTGCTACTTTTCTGTAAACCTAAAATTATTTCAAAACAAAAACTTAAACAAATATAGTTGTGTGATCAAAACAGATGGGCTGTGACTAAGAAGTTCAGTGAAACGTTGTAATTGGTGGCAGAAGATTTTTAAGAGGAAGAACCACGGTAATTTAAAACCTCATGTATGGCAGAGAGTCTGTATCTATTTTCTTTTCTTCCTCAGCAACAAAACCATGAAATGTTAACTGAAAAAAATGGCACCCACAATAAATACTGCCTATTTTGCAGCTGGTGTGGACTATAGGATGAGTGGAGGTGAAGATGTCCTTAAGAGGAGGAAAAGAAATGAATAAAATGAATTCCTGCATATGGATATTTACAAACCAGAAACAAGCAAGCAAGCAAAGTCCAACAAAAAAAAGAAAATGTTTAAAAATTAGGAAACATACCAAATAAATCAGTGGAAGATTTACAAGAATGGCAATCTATGCTTTCCAATATATTCATTCTTTCCTGTAGTCACTGAACAAATGTTTACTGAGCCAGGCACTATACTTTCTGCTGATGACATATAGATTAATAAAATGTAATTACTACCCTCAAGGTGATTAAGATGTATTAAAGAAGGGGGCGCACAAAAAATGTAAACAAGATGTTCAAGGCTATGGTAATTACAAGACTAGTGAGAGCTAGTGATGGCTGAAGGCAGGTCAGGAGTCAGCATACCACAGAAGTGGGCCCAATCTGAGCCAATGCCTTTTGTTGATATAGCCATAAACTAAGAATGGTTTTTACATTCTTAAATAGTTTTTTAAAAAAGAGAATAATAATATTTCATTATTTGTGAATATTATATGAAATTCAAATTTATGTCTCCATAAATAATATTTTGAATTTCATCAATAAAAACTTTGTGCACATTTGTCTATTTTTTTTTTTTGTCACATAAGAACTCACGTAATATCCTTTATTTTGCCTCTTGGCCTGCAAAGCCTACATATTTACCATATGGACCTGAGCAGAAAAAGTTTGCTGACTCCTCCCCTAAGCTAATTTTGATGTACATCAGAATTCCCAGGGGTGCTTGTTAAAACACAGATTGCTTGGTTCTTTCCCCAGAGTTTTTGACTCAGTAGGTCTAAGGTGGTATCTAAGAATTTTCTAACAAGTTCCCAAGTAATGCTGTTGCTGCTGGTCCACAGACCACATTTTAAGAAACACTGACCTAGATATTTTCTTCAAGGGCAATGTGAAAGGTGGAAGGTATACAAGGAGTAGAAGGACATTTTAAGCAGAGAGCATATAGAAAGGGCTGGTATAAGGTGTAGTTCTGTATGGTAAATTCAAAGGGAAAATGGTAATGACTCTTTTGAAAGCAAAAGCGCTGGGGATAGTGACAGATTCAAGAGAGAATTAGATGTGGGAGGTGGGAGGGTAACAGGGACATCCAAGAGTCAAGGATGACACCCAGGTTTTTAGCTTAAGGAATCGATAGATGGTGATGGTTCACTGAAAAGTGTTAACGCGAAAGGAGCTGATTTGGAAGAAAAGTTAGAAAACTCAGTTTTAGATATGGATTTGACATGATTGCATGTTACTTTTTCGGTGGCAACATAGAGGTGTGATCTGAGCTAAAGCTGTGTATTTGCAAGTCAGTCCCCTCGTGACACCCTAGATATGGGTGAGATCACCAGAAAGCATGTGCAGGGTGAGCAGAAGCCGAGGCTGAGAAGAGAAACTTAGGGACCACCAACTAAGTTAAGGACGCTGCAAGTGGATGGGAAAGAGAAGGACAACCAGAACAGTATGAAGATAGTTTCAAGAAGCACATGGTTGTTTTGAGGATCAGATAAATTAAGGAATAAATGGCCCTTGGATTTAGCAGGCAAGATAATTTCTAAAATTGAGATGTTTGTTACTATAGCATGGGGGTAATTAGGAGAAAATACAGAGAAAACATAGGCAGATGATTTTTGCAAGGGTTGCTCTGATGGAAAAGAGAGACAAAAGACTGTAGTAGAGGTAACGTAAGATATATATCAGTGGACAGATTGCTTGTCTATTCATAGATCTATCTACCTATGAGAGGAACATTTTTAAGGACCTACAGTAAAATGTGATGGTTTGGAATACCACAGTGGAACCAGCGCGGCTAAAGCTGCCACATGGAAATGAGACCAAAGTGGGAGAATCAGATAAGCAAAGTCCACAGTCTTTAGTGTCTGTCACAACTTTGGCATGATGTCATCAGGTGACATCGTTGGTGGAGCAAAATAAGTATTTTTTTTAATCACTTGAAGGGTATGTTGTATGATATGAGGTAAGAAGACTGTCTAAATCTCAAGGCATAAAGTATAAAAGAATGTTCATCATTTTTTTTCTTCCAGAGTTCAATCCGGAAATAACTGTCATTTTTAAGTACCTGCTTTTCCAAAAAGATATTGATGCTTTCCATCTCCTACTGCCAGAATTTCTAGCACAGATCAGCACCTCCAAGAATCATTTTTCTTTGTACACAAGGCAGCTACTAAGTTAAATTTTTTTGCGCAGGTGCTAAAGGAATAGAAGCTCAGAACCTCATATGAGAAGAAACTAATAACTGGAAGTCTTAAGACCAACACATATTCTGTAAGAATAAAATTTTAATTTGCAATGAAAGTCGTTAAGAGAAAATATTAATAATTAGGTTCATAGCATTTCCAAAGCAAGACATATTTAAGCACATTTAACTCCTACTATATTACTTCTTTATAAATGCTGCCTCCACAAACTGGAATTATAGAGGTCTCAAGTCAATGTAGAGTCAATAAAAAAATACTACATAAATTTAAGAAGCAAATTTATAAAACATTCCCAA
>NW_012147841.1:7451459-7455255 GCF_000956105.1 Propithecus coquereli
TCCCCCAATAAACAAAAGAGACCATCCTTCTGGACTAATAATTCTTAATGGTTCTCTATCATTGTTTATGTAGAAACAATTCCATATGGCATTTTAAAATTATAAAATGGTAAGCTTTTGCCAGAAATTAGTATATAAATGGTGACACCATCTCAGTTTAAAAATAAATTCAGAATGAACAAAACTAAACATTAAATAAACTTTTAAACTTGCTAAGGGGACATTTCCTTTAATATTCTACTTTTAAGATCTACGCAAAAAACAGATGAAATAATCAGTTGTTAGTCTCCTTTGTAAAAATCTTTAGATGCTTGTTTTATGCTGAAGACATAAATGTGAGAATCTGATAGAGCAATTTGAATTTCTAATGATTTAAAGAGTAAGAAGACAACTCTTGGAATGTAACTTTATTCTTATCACAATTAATAACAAAATCATATCATCTTATTACCCCCATTATTTAGTGAATTTCTTCTAAGTAGAGAACATTCACTACAGAATTTTTGTCTAATCGATTACTGCAAACATGACTGCATTGTGACACAGTTGGCACTGTGTTCTGGGTTCCATCAGCCTGCGTCCTCTCTACAGAGGACTCATTTACAGTGCCCTTTAGAAATGTAACATTGCATTATAGCTTTGGGAGTAAACGACAGCAAAACCAAATGCCTGGATTCAGATAACTCATGAACATTATTGATGATCCTTAAGGTGGCATTAAAACAATATTAAAACACTTGGAAAGAAATTAGGATTCCATTGGAAAATAACGTCTAAAACAACAAGCCATAATGGACCAGGGAAGGCCAAGTCTTCCTTAAAAGAGAGAGTGCCTTCCAACATAGGAAGACAGCTGAGCTCTGAGAGGCCTGGTTTGTTCACACAGAATCTCTGCTTCTGCAAGTCCTCACCTTGGGCAAGTTACATAAACTTTCTAAGCTTGTGTTTCTGAAAAATGGAAATAATGAAGTTCTGAATGTGCTCGAAACTATTCATTATCTCTTAATACATGTCCCTATCCATCTTCCTAAGATAAGTATCCTTAATTTTTAATTGGGGACATGGTTTCCTAAAATATCTGCAAGTCCTCACCTTGGGCAAGTTACATAAACTTTCTAAGCTTGTGTTTCTGAAAAATGGAAATAATGAAGTTCTGAATGTGATTGAAACTATTCATTATCTCTTAATACATGCCCCTATCCATCTTCCTAAGATAAGTATCCTTAATTTTTAATTGGGGACATGGTTTCCTAAAATATATGCAACATTATGCAACCTCCTCTGCAGGTTAAGTATAACTGAGTGAGGTAAATTCTGGCAAATGAGATTAAGCAGAAAAGGCATGCACAATTTAAAGAGGTCTCTACAAAGGGATGGAGAGAAATTATTCACCTTTCCTTCTTCCTGCTAGCTGGCATGAGAAGTGATGACCGCGGTGTCAGCAGCCATTGAGTCCCTTGACATGAAAATGCATAGTTAAAGATGGTGGAACAACAACATGAAATGAACGTGGATGCCTTATAATTCTGGAGCTGCTAATAAACCATGAATGGCTTACTCTAAACTCCATATGTAACACATTAAGAAAGATAATGTTCTTTCATATATAAGCCAATGTTATGTGGGATTTTGTTCATTTGTAGCTTAAACAAATATGAAGTCATGACCCTAATGAAAATTGTGGGCTTTGGTTGATAATGACGTGTCACGGTAGGTTCATTAAGTGGTCCTTTACACAAACCATTTGCTGGTCCCTGTTCTAGAGATCCATGGAGCTTGCATTCTAATGGGAAAAACAGACAATGAATAAATGAAAACTTAAAAGTATGATATAATATGTTGCATATAAAGTTTTAAAAATTCACTTAGAATGTGAGTTAATCAGCTTTGGAAACACAAAAAATCCAGAGAGGCTACCTGACAAGCCATCACAAGTACTTTGTCAGACTTACAAGTATATCCTAATTGTGAAGACAGACAAATGGACTCTCAAAAGCTTATATAATTAAATGTTAATATAATGTAACTAGACCTCTAATTTTGATCACAACCTTGCTAAGCATCCTTCTGACAATCTGACTTCTGATATAGTCTATTTAGATAGAAAAAATATAATGAAAAGGCATAAATCTCTCATCCATCTGACAGACATGCTTCCCGTTGCAAATAAATAAACTGGCATCTTATTGTATATGTTAGTCTTTGTGAGCTTTGTCTTTATGTGTCAGTCTCTGAGTCTGAAATTTCTTTAGATTGTTAAGCATCCTCTTAATTCAGTTTGGTTAAAAAATTAAAGTAAAGTTCAATGATGTTCTTTTCCTATGCAGTTTGGTGCTGACAGCAAAGGATACTGACTTGAGTTTAAAAACCTAACATCCCTTTTCCTAATTCTCAAAATACAACCAAATGCCTAGAAGAACAGTTATCAAGAACAACTGTCAGGAAAAATTTTCCAAGAGCAAAATCATTTCAATTCTTCAAAGCTCTAGAAGAAAAAAAAAATGTACAGACTCCTTTGTTAAACCAGATTGATTAAAACAAACACACAAACACACAAATAAGGCAACTTCTTTTGAGAACATTTTACAGGTTGAGCTCAAAGATCAGTCATTCATAATACATATATTCAGAAAAGTTATGCATCATGTCTCAAGTAGCAACACTAACATGTTAGGACTAGATATCCAATAAGGTGCTTATTGAGCAGTAGAGTCCATTCCATAAGGTTCAAGTGACTTCTTAGGAGATTATCGCCTTCTCAATTCCACAAGTAGGATTATGAGTCAGGCAGAAGGAAAAACGACAATCAGAAAGATCCATTTCTGAAAAGCTTTTAAAAAAGATGCTTCCAGTTTCTCATCCCCTGGCCAGCTTTTCATGTGATTCATGCAAAGCACAGGTAGTGGATCTTTGTGTTATTGAACTTGCTCCAGTACCTAAATCAGGCCATGCTTAGCCAAATAGATGGTCAGCATAAGTCATAATTCACCAGTAATGCCTTAAATTTTTATGAAAAGAAGCTTAAATCACTTCCTTTCCTGGTTTTCTTCCTGTCATTCTGATAGCCCGTTTCAGTCTTCTTGGCTGGATCCTCTTACCCTGATCCTTCCTTAAATATCAAAATTCTACAGGGTCCTTTTCTCTCAATAGTCCACATTTTCTTATTCATTATTCTTTTCACTTATCATTGCTCTCAAAATCTTTAACAGCATCCTGAGGCTTCTCTTAAAGTCTCTAGTTGTTCTCTTCTCAATCTTTGCTTCTACTGCCTTGTTCTAAATCCTCATCACCTTTTGCCAGGATTATTGCTTTAGTCTCCTAATTTATATCATCCAGGCTTGCACTCCATGGCAAGGTGGCTACAATGGCAATCTTTCTAAAAAGCACATCAGACTTTTTTATTCCCATTCCTCTCTCTCCCACCCCAGAAAAGAGTAGTTACATCTGAGCAACCTCTGGACTGATGCTGCCACTGCCTACAGGCTGCCTGTTGGACTGTGGTTATACTGCGCATTTGTGGCCACGTGGTTAATGATTAAGGCTTAGGCCCACATGAAGAAGGGAGTTGGATCTAAGGCCATTTCATGAAACCTGGCCCTTCTATGGGTTATAATTACCAATATATCGAGTTACCAGGGAAGCTTGTTTGTCTTGACCTGGGCTTTAGGAGGTAAAAATGCATCTATTCTTCCTAAGAGTATGTCTGCACTGGTCCATTAGTCTGCCTTCATCAGGGTTTGGTGGTAGAATTTATACTATACTATCTCTGCGAGTCCCAACCTCCTTTGATAAATTG
>NW_012147841.1:7457905-7462973 GCF_000956105.1 Propithecus coquereli
GCTCATACTCTGACCTTCAGTGTCTGGCACTATAGTACCGTCAGAAAATAAATTTATGTTGTTTAAGCCACGCAGTCTAAGGTATTTTGTTACGGAAGTTCAAGCAGATTAACAGGGGCAGAACAAATAAAATTAAAGCAAGGAATATAGTCCAAGATTTTAGAAAACTTTTTCTTATACCAAAAGTATGATGTAAGATGTTCTCCTAGCCCATACTAAACCATTCTCACTCTTACCTTTGCTACCATTTATTTTGTGAACTGGATTTTCTTGTAAATGCAATCCCACAATGCCATCATTCCTTAACTTGCGAAACATGCATCATCTGTGTCTATAACTTACGAAAATATTTCTTCTCCCCACAAAGGAATCATTTTGACTTTTGCAGAATATGCCTATTCCTTGAATTAATTTTACATTCTAGTTTTGTACTCTATCCTTGTATGAGCTCAATACATACTTTTGGATTAAAGAGGGAAATAAAAGTCTACTTGATATTAAGGGTTTAAGTAAAAGAAAAAAGTAGAAATTACATATTACATAACCTACTTTCTCTGAGGTAACACATGCACCTGGAATCTACAGGGATACCAGTGACAGTACCCGAGATTGCATAGATACAGTTATATTAGTAGGTACAGAGTTGTGCACTATAACTGCCGTGTAAGTGGAAGATATGTGCATGAATGCAAGCATAGGAAGATGAAATGATGCTAAAAGGAAGAAAGAAGGAAGTGGCAAATTAGATAAGATATCAATGCTCCCTGGGGAAATATTACTCTTTTCTTACAAACACCATACAGTTCAGAGAGCTGGGCTTAAGATATATGGTTGCTTCTTGCTCCCCTGCAAATCAATGCAAAATGAAGCAAAGAGCAGCTACCTATGAGAAAAGCCACTGACAAGAAAACAATGTACTAACATAATCACCCACTCTCAAAAGATTATCACGGTAATAACTGAACTTACAGCACGGCTACTTACCACTATTTGATGCTCAACGGGGAGTCCAAGTGACTCACCAACATTTCAATGCCTTGATTTAAGCAATGTAATAAAAGCAGCTTTGAAACAGAAAAAGACTTTAACATAAGCACGGTATCTGATACACAGAAAACTGGGTTGAATTTTACATTACAGGTCTGACAAAGTATTAGCTATCATTCCAAAAAGCCCACCAAGCATGCAGTCATGATTTTTGTAAATATGTTTCACAACACATCTCTGGTTATTAAAAAAAAAACCAATGCTGTAGATTGTCTCAAACAAATAATCTTCTAATGGTTTTTACTTCCTGAAATGTTAAACATTCTTTTATTTCCAGTAGCAATGGAACCAATAAACTGCAAAAAAAGGAAATGCAACAAATTCTTCCAACAATTTCCTCCTTGTTTATAGTGGCTTCTTCCTAACCATTGTGCTTCAAGAATGGTAGTATTAATATTTCACTGGTTGCCCAGGCTTCCACTAAGTTGCATTTCTCTTAGAACTAATTATAGACATTATCACATTGTTTAAATGGTTTGGACAAATGGGCATATTTTGGGCCATTACCTTCTGTGTTTAAGATGTAAAATTGGGAAATAGAGGGAGTCATATCTACATTTTTTTTAAAGTACTTTCCCTCAAAGATTTTATAGTCTTAAAAAAAGCAAAGGCTATTTGGAAAAAATAAAAATAACAGTATTTAAAGAAAATATATATACCTATTTTCCCCAGTTCCAAAGGATAGTAAGAAGGAAATAAAATGAAACACATGCCCATATCTTTTGTTAGTGTTCTCACAATGACACTAGTTTCCACATATCAGTTTGAATTTTAAACTTCAATCTGAATATCCTGTAATTTGGTCAATGGAAAATTAATCTCTAAGTAAGACACCATTATCAAGTCAGCTGAGAACATGATATAAAATTTAGAATGTTACTACCTCTGAGGACAATACTGAAAAGGAAAAGTTATACTTTCTCTCAAAAATATTTCCATATTTTTCTAGACTATATATTGCATGATTATGAAGAGCAACCAAAAAAGAGAAAAGGAAGGTGTTATTATTTTAGCTAACCCTAGCTTTGACACGCATAGATATGGGGCAGAGTCTCACCAGATCATGGGGAGAGTAGAAGACAATCCGTTCTGTTGACACATTCCATACTTATAAATTAAGTTGGGTAAGTAGAAACTGACATTTGTAAACAACATCTGCATAGCATTTCTACAGTACAATTTACTTGGGAACTTCAAAACACATTATCATGCAATCTTCACATCAGTTTTAACCAATATTTAATGTTATAAATGAGGAAACATTACACTGGAGAAGCTAAAGCAATTATCTAAAAGCACAAGGGCTGGGTGCTGACACTTGAATTAAAGGGTGTGAGCTTCATTCCCATGGTCAGCAACATTTGAAATGGAAGATGTCTAATTAGGAAAACAATGACTAGAGCTATGTCAAATGGCTCATTGCTGCTTTGCAAAATTGGATCAAAGTTCCATGTTCCCAGTCTAAGAAATTCATTTTCTCTGGAGTCAAAATTAAACAATTCTTATCATCGAGGTAAATTCACTGAGCATTAGGGAAAGAAGTGACAGATATAACCCTTAACCTTGATCTTGACGGACCCAGAAACAGAAAAACATGGAGTACCAGGATGATGGGAAGAAGATTTTAAGATAAGTTAGAGACCAAGTTTCTAGGCCCAGATACGGCACTAACTGGTTATATGACCTTGAGGAAGGCACGCGAATTGTTTGGATCTAAGTTTCGACACTGGAAGAATAGGAGATCCATTACCTAATATCAATGCACATAAACATTGTCATGCCATCTTTTTAAAGATCATCACTGATTGCCATGTCTTAGGAGAAGACATGGTTAGAAAATCATTAGGTATTCTTCTGTAAAAGCATTTTACTTCTCCCACTCACACAATACTATTTAATTTGGTAAATAGTATGGCGGACAGCTTTGAATTCCCTGCCCATATGATTGTTATTAGAAAGAAATCAGCTGACTGAAATTTTAGTGTGGTTCAGTATGAAACACAAGTTAACCAATTTCCTAAAACTCTTGAAAAATATCTCAGAAATCCACTATCAGTTGAACAGGCACCTTGTCAAAGTACATCTTTACTACTGTGTTATCTTTTTACTACTGCAAAATTTTCAGTTTTTCCATGTAACCTACACTTGCATAGCTGTGAAAACAAACAAAGACCAAACGCAGAGTATGTGAGTGTTTGCAGTCTTCAGTTCCTACCTGCCTTTCAGAATACCTCAGGACTCGACACAAAGAGGCCTTGTGCTGGGATGGAGACACGCTTTAAAGCTGTAGTGCTTGCAGTGACCACCCGCTAGCCGCAGCCCCATCCAAACCACTATTTGATTATTCTAATTTTTAAAAAGGGCATTTTTAAATGTGGAAGAGTAATAGGTTAAGCTCTACATTCATTCAATAAATATTAATTGCCTATTATGGGCCATGTATGATACTAATCACTAGTAATAATATGGGAAGCAAGATAGACAAGGTTTGCATCCTACATAGCTTCCAGTAAGTTAGGAGAAGAGTGAAGATTGTCCATGACATTAACCTCAAGTATGGAAAGTGCTAGGAGAGACGATATCCTCCAGAGGACTACCAGGGAATGATGGGGAGGTAATCAAAGGGCTCTGAGGAGAACCATTTTAAGAGCAACTAAATGTCATGTCACTTGTGACCTGCAAAATAGTAATACACGGCATTATCCAGAAGAAATATTTTATGACAAATGCTTTTGATGTGACTCTTAGATGCACATCAAAGTCTCTCATAGAGAATTCAAAAAGAATCAAGATTCCTGAAGCTAATCCATGACATTCTGACTCTATGGCTCTAGCTATCTGTTGTTTTATAAAGTTGCACACATATTTATGTTGTAAATCTCATTGTGAGCACCACTTTCTTAATTTGTCTTTTCAAGACTCATTTTTGGAAACTTCTGATTTCTTGCAATAAATCCAAAAATTAAATTTGAGAATTGAAAGTTGCCTTGCAAGACAAGAAACATTTCTCTAAATCAATGAGTTAACTGGTAAAAATTCTGCTTTGTTTTCACCACTTATGCACATGAAAAACTATGCCCTAAAGATTTCAAGAGACAATGTTAAAAATGCTTTACTGATTCACATTGAAATCTATAACCATGCATATCCAAAATTATCTTAAATCCAGACCAGTTTCTTCCACAGCTTAAATCTTTTGGCATTTGCAAATTTTCTTTGGCTGTAGCATTGTGACCGGACACTTAACATTTCCTCACAAATCACAAGCACTAAGCAGTTCAAACCCTTGATCTCTGCTAACAATCAAAGGTTTTATGTTAAAATTTGTACATTTAAGCTGTTTAGAATTGATGGTATTTATTTATGTGCACAGAGTACCAAGAGGGAGCACCAAAGTGTTTCCTAATTTCTAGGTCAAATATAACATCAAACTAATCATTGGTTGAGAGTCATAACAATGAGAAGCAGAGGGGAACTTTACAAGAGGTTAGGGATTTTCCTCGGAAAGGTTGTCTCCTGGTTATAAAATTAGAGAGGGCAGAATTAAAATGATTACGCTCTAAAAATGACTTAGTAGAAGTGACAGGGTTGTTTTTAACCTAAATATTTTTTAAGTACCAAATTTGTCACTCCTCTAAGTTATATGTTACTAACTGTAAAATCTCTTTATTGCAGCAGTAAAAGAAATGAAGTACTTTTAGCCAATGTTTTTCAATAAATCAGAAGCTTTGTATTAAATCCACATTTTATTTGCTTATATGGATGTTCTTTTATTCTGACTGAATTGATACGGACTACTGAATCACAGAATAAGGTGCTTTTGAGAAGCCCCGAGACTCAGAAGGAGGTGGGTTTCCCCGAGGGTAACAGGCCTGGGAAGCTGTGGCCAAAAAAAAAAAAAAAAAAAGGCAGCAACAGCAGCAGCAGCTAAAGCTGTTTGTTATGCTTGAATTGAGAGAAGGGGTTTTCATCTACAATAGATATTTTTAAAGCCACACTCTCCCACATGATCACTTCCACA
>NW_012147841.1:7463023-7465292 GCF_000956105.1 Propithecus coquereli
CTATATGCTACATTCATGAGGTACAACTAAAACAAAAGAAATGAAAAGATAAAGAAATAGACATTAGTATACAAGAAAAATACTATATCAGAGTAAATAGAATCACAGCCCAAAAATCATTAAGGATAAAGAGAGTAATAAGATAATTATTGATTTAGCAATTCACTGGGAAATAAAAATTGACTTGTATGCACTTCATGCATAGTCTCAAAATACATAAAGCAAAAATTTAGTGAATTATAACAGAAAAGGTGACAAATCCATGCTCACAATGGGAGATGCAAATAGATCTCTTGCCATAATTAGTCAATGAAGCAGAAAACCATTAGGCAATCTGAACAACCAAATTAAAATGTTTGATCTAGTGGAATCTGCACCTAATAGTAAGGGAATACAGAATATCTCAGTGCATATATGTAATGTTGAAAACTGCCCATCTACTCAGCCCCAGAGCATTAATTCTAAAGCAAAATTCAAATTGGGACCTTTTCCATTATTTGTGGCACTAAGTTGTTGTTGATGGTCGTGTTGTTTCAATCTTGAGTTAGTTTGTGCTCCAACACTGTTTTTGTGACTGTACTCAAAACCGACTATCTAGTCTGATGTAAATAAAGTAGAACCCAACAGAAGGACTTCTAGGTGATTCTCATCTGGGCATCAACCAGAATCCCAGTTACCTACTTAAGACACATTCTGACTATATTTATGCCATTCTCTGAGCAGACTTTTTAGTGCTTGCTATGGACAAACTGTATTCCTCCAAAATTCATATTTTGAAGCCTTAACCCCTATTTGACAGTATTTGGATTAGGGCCTTTACATAAGAAATTAAGGTTAAATTAGCTCATAAAGTAGAACCCTGTTCCAATGGATTAGAGTCCTTATATGAAGAGGAAGAGAGATTGGAGCCCCTGCTCTTTCCACATACGTGGCACTGAGGGAAGGCCATGTAAGCACACAGATAGAAGATGGCCATCTACCAGCTAGGAAGAGAGCCCTCACCAGAACCAGACCACGCTCATACTCTGACCTTCAGTGTCTGGCACTATAGTACCGTCAGAAAATAAATTTATGTTGTTTAAGCCACGCAGTCTAAGGTATTTTGTTACGGAAGTTCAAGCAGATTAACAGGGGCAGAACAAATAAAATTAAAGCAAGGAATATAGTCCAAGATTTTAGAAAACTTTTTCTTATACCAAAAGTATGATGTAAGATGTTCTCCTAGCCCATACTAAACCATTCTCACTCTTACCTTTGCTACCATTTATTTTGTGAACTGGATTTTCTTGTAAATGCAATCCCACAATGCCATCATTCCTTAACTTGCGAAACATGCATCATCTGTGTCTATAACTTACGAAAATATTTCTTCTCCCCACAAAGGAATCATTTTGACTTTTGCAGAATATGCCTATTCCTTGAATTAATTTTACATTCTAGTTTTGTACTCTATCCTTGTATGAGCTCAATACATACTTTTGGATTAAAGAGGGAAATAAAAGTCTACTTGATATTAAGGGTTTAAGTAAAAGAAAAAAGTAGAAATTACATATTACATAACCTACTTTCTCTGAGGTAACACATGCACCTGGAATCTACAGGGATACCAGTGACAGTACCCGAGATTGCATAGATACAGTTATATTAGTAGGTACAGAGTTGTGCACTATAACTGCCGTGTAAGTGGAAGATATGTGCATGAATGCAAGCATAGGAAGATGAAATGATGCTAAAAGGAAGAAAGAAGGAAGTGGCAAATTAGATAAGATATCAATGCTCCCTGGGGAAATATTACTCTTTTCTTACAAACACCATACAGTTCAGAGAGCTGGGCTTAAGATATATGGTTGCTTCTTGCTCCCCTGCAAATCAATGCAAAATGAAGCAAAGAGCAGCTACCTATGAGAAAAGCCACTGACAAGAAAACAATGTACTAACATAATCACCCACTCTCAAAAGATTATCACGGTAATAACTGAACTTACAGCACGGCTACTTACCACTATTTGATGCTCAACGGGGAGTCCAAGTGACTCACCAACATTTCAATGCCTTGATTTAAGCAATGTAATAAAAGCAGCTTTGAAACAGAAAAAGACTTTAACATAAGCACGGTATCTGATACACAGAAAACTGGGTTGAATTTTACATTACAGGTCTGACAAAGTATTAGCTATCATTCCAAAAAGCCCACCAAGCATGCAGTCATGATTTTTGTAAATATGTTTCACAACACATCTCTGGTTATTAAAAAAAAAACCAATGCTGT
>NW_012147841.1:7476567-7486012 GCF_000956105.1 Propithecus coquereli
ACTCATTATTTTTTTTTTTTTTACTATTTGAGGGGTTGTAGTTTTTATGGTGGCTGATTCTTGGTCATTTTTTTACTTACCTTTTA
Source organism: Propithecus coquereli (assembly GCF_000956105.1). NCBI lineage: Eukaryota > Metazoa > Chordata > Mammalia > Primates > Indriidae > Propithecus > Propithecus coquereli. The sequence continues at coordinate 7,476,654 of NW_012147841.1, forward strand.
CCTTATGAAGAGATAGCAAAATAAAGGGGAGAAAAAGAAAATCAGAGAAAAATCACAAATCTTCAAATTTTGCTTCTCATTAGCATCTCAGTTAAAAATGTTGATAACGCTTTCAACTGTTGGTTGAAATTAAGTGACTTCATTCACAGTGGATTGACACCCTTCCTGACCATTGTCAACATCGGTAACTGAGAACTGTTGTACCTGAACGCTGTATTGAAGATGGAACACTATGGACATAATAACTTTTTCTCAACCTTAAAGCTAAGTGATTCAATACAAGCCCACTGTACAACATTATCCCCTGGCATCAAAGTTTTAGATATAAAAACACAGAAGCAAAGAAAGACAGAAACAAAGACAAACCAAAAACTAAAAACAAAAATCTTAGACTTCATACAGGAGCATATCCAGTAGTCAAGAATTTAGCTTAGTCACTTTGTTAATGGACTATCAAGTATATCATCATAATCTCATATAAATCAATTACAACAAAACCACCACTGGCAACAGTAAAACTGCCATATGGCAGGGTAGCCTGTTTAAGGCAGCAGAGCCCTGTAAGTGCTTTGGAACTTTTCCAATCTAAGCTGCAAACTGAAGAACAGAGTCAACTATATTCTCTCCCCACTGCTGAAAGCTAGTGTGTTTGCATGTGTGTATGTGTGTGTTACATATGATTTGCATGTGTATGTTTATACATATATATTTATATATACACACATATATAAATACACATTTGTGTGTATATATATATGCATAGGTAATATATGCATTAATACCAAGTACTTTTTTTGAGTGCCAGTGTTTCTGAAGGCTTTGGAAGTAGAGGAGAAAAACATTCCTCTAACTCTAATACTCTTGAAGGTTTCTTCTAGATATAAAAGTTTGTTAAAATAGCAATCCTAACTCCATGGCCTTTAAACTCTCTCTTTTCCTCTCTTTAAGTCCTCTGTGTCATAGCTGATTCCTTTCTTTCCTCCCTTAACAACCAGAATTGAAGAGCTCTCAAATCACTGAATGTTTCCCGAGCACCTGCTGTGTCTGAGGCACTGAGCTGGGCCCTACTGGAGAAATAAAGAGGCAGTCAGCTAGTTAAGGAGATAAGGTATAAATACGTAAATTTTTTTTTTTTTTTTTTTTGAGACAGAGACTCACTGTGTTGCCCAGGCTAGAGTGCCGTGGCGTCATCCTAGCTCACGGCAACCTCAAACTCCTGGGCTCAAGCGATCCTCCTGCCTCAGCCTCCCGAGTAGCTGGGACTACAGGCATGTGCCACCATGCTCGGCTAATTTTTTCTATCTATTTTTAGTTGTCCAATTAATTTCTTTCTAATTTTAGTAGAGACGGGGTCTCGCTCTTGCTCAGGCTGGTTTTGAACTCCTGAGCTCAAACAATCCGCCCGCCTCGGCCTCCGCTAGGATTACAGGCGTGAGCCACCGCTTCCGGCCAACATGTAAAATTTTTAAAATAAGACTGTAAACATCAATTTACAACAGAGATAAAATGTTACAAAATGGCATTTGATTACTCAATAAATTGTATGAACTACTGTTGCCACAGGAGCCCCCCAAAAGACAGAGGGAGAAGATGCTGAGTTGATCTTAAAAGATGGATCAGTTTAGGAGAGGATGGGAAAGACAGGTTCCAAGTGAATGAAATCAAAGGGATAATAAAAACAAAGAGTGTTCAGAAGTCCGAGTTCAGTTACTTTTTCATATTTAAATTGTTCTCCATTGTAGAGACTAATTTGTATTAACTCTAATTACTAATAATTCAATGACATGCATTCTGTGATGTTGGTTGAAAATCAAATGTTTTCTAAGTAAACCATCAGGAATATTTACTTGGATGATACAGTGAATTAATAATTTAGTAATTTCAGATTCCCTAGTGACTTTCATGTTTTAACTTGGCAGTACCAAGCAAACGATGAGAGAGGATGGCTCTACTTTTGTTTAGAACTATGTAATAAATATTATTTTGAGTCTTTGAAGGTATACTGGGATACTAAGATCTACACTTTTCTTATAAGTTTTGCCAAATTAAGTGTAAGGCATCAAACCTCAGTGGCCCTCCCATTTATTTGGTAGGTGTCTATATAGTTTCTCAAAAAGCATTGTGCATAAAATTTTATGAATTTATAATTTAGTTTATCTGGGATGACGCTCAAGTAATCCACTGACCACATTTTGTGAAACACTGGGCTAGAAAATTGGGGTCTTGGGTAATAATCCAAATGATTTTATGAGAAGGTCAAACCCTGGCAATTTAATCTAAACTATTTTACGATAAAGAGACTATGCAGGTGCATTAAAATTTAGTAATGGTTCTGACAGAGTTATAATTCAGCAGAGTTTCTGCTCTAGTCAGAACTGAAACTCTGAGCAACAAATGGAGAATAGCTGGTATCAGTGGAGAATTTAAAAGGAAGCTCTCAACAGCAAGCTTCTATTTGGGGTATACACAAAGGGCTCTGATTGCAACTCCCCACACCACCACCTCCCACTTCCCTGTTCTCAGACTTTGAGAGAAACATATCAGTGCTTGGCCAGCCACAATCTACATACTGATGATCACACTTGACATCCAATTAATCCTGCCATGAATTAATCTCGTAAGCTCTCCTCTCCACATCCAAAAAGATTTTGCCCAATCATAAAGTGGTAAAGGGATACCGCCTTAGCCTAGAAAAGACTAAGACTTCTTGGTGCTTCTGTGGGACTTCAATTAAACTCCTAAAACAGTGCCAACCATGAAAAATTCAAATGAGGAATGTTTCTGCCTCTCTTCCAGCAGACACTGTGGAACTTAAGCTACGAATAGCATATCTTGCTTATCTTTGTGGCCCCAAACCTAATTAAATAGTCAATAAACATATACCAATCACTTTGACAGAAAAATCGTCACTCTGCCCAATTCTGTCCTGAAGCTGAGACTGAGCACGTTCATAGTTTGCCAGTGAAATTCAGAGATGGAAACAATCGAACAAGAGAATGTGCCCAACACACTGTAGGAATTATAAATAGAGAAAAACTGACAAACTGAGACAGGTTAAAGGAATAATCAGAAACTGTTTATAACAAGACCTGCAGAAGAAAGATTTCAAGTATGTGATAATCAAACAAACAAAAGCTATACCTTATAGAGCTGTGTAATGAATCTTTTTCTTTCAAATGTGAGCCATTATTTTATTGGAAATATTAATAGCATTAGGTAATTTAAAATAATTTAATTTAGTAACTTTAAAGAGGAAACAATAAAATATTAAATATTTTAATATTAAGAATAGGAAGAACATAACAATAAATAATCAATATCATCAATAAAAATATACACTCAAAACCCTTTACATATATCTATTTGTGGTTAAATAGGTAAAGATAGAGAAAAACAAGCTACAGCTTCCATTATGTTTACCACCTCCAGGTACTACTCTTTGTGATTTATGGTATTAAGACATTTCATATTTCTATATGTAAGGTAGACATATTTTTGGTCCATGTTATTGATGAAAATACTGAGGCACGGCAAAGTTAATTTATTAGTGAAAGGTCACCCAGCTAAAGAACAGGAGCCAAGAAGTGAAGTACGTCAGGTGTCCTGGCTCCTGAGTCTGTGTTCTTAAGTCTGTGCTATTCCATCTTTCTCAAAGAAGAAATTTAAAAGAAGAATAGGGAGGAGGAGAATGTGGAGGAAGAACAGAGGAGAAGAAGAAAGGGAATCTAGAAAGGAATAGAAAATGAGTTATTTTTAAAAGTTCTTTAATATATTGTAAGTTTCTTGAAGATAGCCTTAAATTTGTCATATCTTTTTTTTAGCTTTATTGTTTTATATTTGTATAAATTTAAGGGACACAAATACAATTGTGTTACACAAATATATTGTGTAGTGGTGAAGTCTGGGGTTTTAGTGTATCCACCACCCGAATAATGTACCTTGTACCAATTAAGTAACTTCTCATTACCTAACCTCCTCCCTCCCAATAGTCTCCAATATCTATCATGCCAGACTCTACATCCATGTGTATGTATTATTCAGCTCCCACTTATAAATGAGAACATGTGTTATTTGATTTTCTGTTTCTGAGTTGTTTCACTTAAGATAATGGCCTCCAGTTCCATTCATGTTGCTGCAAAAGACAGGATTTCATTCTTTTTTCATGGATATATAATATTCCAATGTATATATATATCACATTTTATTTATTCAATCATCCATTGATGGATATTTAGATTGATTGCATATCTTTGCTGTTGTGCATAGCGCTGGGATAAACATATAAGTGCAGGTATCTTTTTGATATATATATATTTGATATATTTGATATACATTTGATAAAAAAGATATGATATATCGTTTACACTCATGGCACCTAGCATGATGCCTTATATGTCATTCTAATAACCATAGCCAATGTTTTAAGTACTTACTAGGTAATAAATGGGAATTTTTATAATGACAATAATAATTGTAATAGTTGAAGGTTTTTGACCATTTACTCTGTGCCAGGCACTTTGCTAAGCAGTTTATATGAATAAGTTCAGTCTACTCTCAGATGAGCTATGTAGCTTTGTGACATTGAGCAAATTATGAAAATATATCACCCTATGTGCAAAACATGAGATTAATAACAGTATCACATTATAGTGTTTTATGAGACTAAATGAATTAATATAAGCAGAATGTTTAAAACTTACTGAAATGTAGTAAGTTCCCCACAAATTTGAGCATTCTCTTTTATTATTGATATAATTATTATTATTCTTGCTTTGCAGATGAGGAAACTGAGGCACATAGGGATCAAGGGGCTTGCTCAAGGTCTCAGAGCTAAGAGGTGATGAAGCAAGTATTTGAAGTCAGTCACTCTGACTCTCCATACTGTCAGTGCTCAGTAAATCTTTGTTGAATTCATAAATTAGAGAAAGATGGTCAAGTAGAGAAGAAACCAGCTAGGCAGAAACTGAAGACAGAAGGAAAATGGGAGACTCTGCGATAAAAAGGAGCAGGGAATTGAGATACAGAGAGGTGAAGGATAAGAGTGAGTAAAGAGATGCGAAACAAGAAGAGAAGTTCATTACAGGAAATCCTCACATAATAGTGAGGCCATTTTCTTTTAATCACATGCAGCAATTAATTTAAGAGTGAGCACTCTGAAATATTAGAGATCATACTGAGAAAATTAAAGGCAACATTAAAGCAGATTCACCTTGAAGTTGGCAAAACTTATTATATAAGTGGGCAAAGATAATAGGAAAATATTTCTGGTAATATGGCTCTATGATCAAAGTGGTTATAATACCTCTAAGCTACAACATTTCTAGATTCGTGTGCTCTGAAGAGCTCTTCCTGCTCCTACCATATCATTGTTTCCCCCTATGGGACAAGTGAGAGCTTGAATTTAGAAAGGTCCTCAAGAAGGAATCGCTCGCATAAAACATAGCAGCTCTGTATTGAGCAGAGTAGTTGAGAGTAAAGTAGAGAGGAAAGAGGATTAATGGTTCAAAGATTGGAGAGTTTTAGAACAACTACTGTGGAGATTTATATACAAGTTTATCGGGGAATAAATACAACTAGTAATATCTCAAATTTGCAATAATGCCAACAAAAAGTTATATAATTTTCTCAAGTCCTCAGGATGTTGAGAGGATTGCCTGAGATGTTGCTTATTAAGTGTGTCGCACAGTGCCTAGTATACATAATAAATGTTCACGTAATACAGCTAAGCTATTATTTTTCCTAGTGGCATAGTTATAAGGCATAGAGAATACCTACACCGTGTCATCATAGTAAAGCAATAATAAACCAGATACACAGAGGGTAAGGCCATCTAAGGTGCTAGTAATAGTAATGTTGAAATGGTAGGTTAAGGAGCTGGGACTGAGTAAATACCAAAAATGAAGCCAGGAGGTGTGCAGGCTCCTCAATGAGGTACCAAGGAAATGCACAGATGGTTATACCTGGAGAAGGAAATTTCTGAGTGTGCAACAATTCTGAGTAATGGAGAGGAATGAAGTGTGGTCGTATAAGAGAACTGACACACTTGATGCAGGACATTATTCTTTGGGCAGGGATGGGCATGAGATTACAGAGGGCGAGGGCCACAGGAACAATGAGATTGCAGGGATAACAGAAACACCCTAGAAAGAAAGACAGAAAATGGCAGGTGAATATTGAATAATGCTGGGAAGAGTCCTGAGGGAAATAGGAGAATAGCAAGTGACAATGGAAGAACAGTGCTTGGTTGACTGCTAAAGAGGGTGGTACAACTAGGAAGCCTGGACGCTGAGGAAGGAAGTAGGGTTCCTTGAACAAAGATGATAAGGAGGGAGCCCCGATGCGTGATAAGAGAACCCAAGGAAGAACAGTGTCACGGGGGATCTGAGTGATGGTGGGAACAGAAGTGGTACTGGAAAAATGAGAGATGCTCCCTTAAGAAGGTGTTGAGGGTAGTAAGGAGTGAGAACTAAGCTAAAAGCTCTGAGAGTAAGCAGACTTTTGCCAAATCGTCCTTTTCTTTCCATGAAACTCAAATCAGTCTTTTTGTTTTTTTCAAGGACTCAGCCTATTACTTTTATATTTATGGTTCTATTTGTGGATTCTATATTCTCTTCCATTTATCTACATGTTTATATTTCCCCCCATGATCACATTCTTTTAATTATTGTAGCATCATGATATGTCATGGAATAAGAAAATGTGACTTCAAGTTTTTTCTTTTTTTCATTTCGGAATATTAACAGGGTACAAACATTTTGCTTACTAATTAAAATGGGCAACGTTGAAATATGCTTTGATATATATAATGGTGACTAACTGGATTTTTTTTTTTTTTTTTTTTTTGAGACAGAGTCTCACTCTTTTGCCTGGGCTAGAGTGAGTGCCATGGCGTCAGCCTAGCTCACAGCAACCTCAAACTCCTGGGCTCAAGCGATCCTTCTGCCTCAGCCTCCCGAGTAGCTGGGACTACAGGCATGCGCCACCATGCCCGGCTAATTTTTTCTGTATATTTTTAGTTAGCCGATTAATTTATTTTCTATTTTTAGTAGAGACGGGGTCTTACTCTTGCTCAGGCTGGTCTCGAACTCCTGAGCTCAAACAATCCGCCTGCCTCGGCCTCCCAGAGTGCTAGGATTACAGGCGTGAGCCAGACTAACTGGATTTTAAGCAACATTCACAGTAGAGTGCAAGCTCCACAAGGCCAGTGATGGCATCTGTCTTATTGACCACAGTATTCTCCATGCCTAGCAGAATTCCTGTTATATACAGAAATTTGATAAATATTTACTAACTCACTGGGATTAACATTTTTAAAAAAGCCAGTTACTACCAACAGTCTTTGCCTGGGATAATAAAAAAGAGCAATAATAATAACTCTTTATGTGCTAGGCATATCTATATTGTGCTTCCTTTTATTTAAGATGCACTTTCAGCACAGCAGTAGGTATTATCATGCCCATTTGGTTGTGGGAAAACTGAGGATCAGAGACATAAAAAAATTTGGCCCAAATCACGCATGTCAAGATTCTTACTTTTCACTTTGGTAAAATGAGCTGCGTTAGAACAAGGAATATATTTAGGAATTGTGGGACCCAAGGTCAGAGTTCTCCACCCAAACTTTGCTACCATCTGTCTGTAACAGTAGAAGGTGTTGGGCCCTTCTCAAGAGTCTTCCATCTACCCACACCTGCAGCCTGGCTGGGAAGAAATACATAGAATGTTTCACTTGACCTTGTTTAACTCTCACAATAGATAAATAAGGTAGGTATCATTTCCATGAGGAAACTGAAATTCAGAGCTATTAGGCAAAATTTCCAATGTCACTCAGCTAGTAAGTAATCAAACTTGGGCCAGGATTTGAATCCATTTTTATCTGAATAAACATTCTAGCCTTTTTGCACCCTACTATTAATATAATTTCAGACTATTTGTTTGGTCCTGAACTCATCAATAGCCACAGGTCTCCTGTAATCCTAGAACAAAAAAACTTCTTTAAAATAAGAAAATAGGACAATTTGAAAAATCATTTTGTTTGGCATTTAGTCTCAAGTATGTACTAATACAATTACTTTAAACAAACAAACAAAAAATTAAAGTTACAATCTAAATTAGCAACATTTCAGTACAGGTAACTTGGGCAGTTAATAAACCCCTTCTGTATAATAAAAGCCTTTGTTGTATAGAAGGACCTATGCAAATAGTGATGAGAAAAAGTATTTTGTGTACATGTAAATAAAAAGAACAATGAAAATAAATGGAAGTAATCAAATTATTCAGTTGCTAAATATATAAAACCAACTTCATAATATCACTGACATCCTAAACACAAAAATATGTGGGAAACTATAAAGTTGACTAATAATTAGCTGGTAGCTTATAGAAATTATCTTAATATATATTAAGTTTTTATTGTAGTTTAAAATTGTTTTGAGACTATTCAATATATATTCATTAAAATAGTTTAATCCTATAATTTTTTATCATTTTCTCCAATGCTACATGAATATGATTTTAAAATAATGTTTTATGGACAAGAAATGATGCTTTCCACAGATGAGAAAAGATGTTAGAGCTAACACATCTGTACCCCTATAAAAATAAAAATTAGTTTGGCAAAGGAAATGCATCCATATTAAAATATTAAAAATTAAATGTAATGCCATAAAACTTCTACCTAAGAAAAGCCATAAAGTTAAACCACTCATCGTACAGATTTAATGAGGCGTTTTCTTTAAAATGCATTATTTCCTATAGTAGAAGGAGACATACAGAAGTCTTCATTTTTAAAATACCCTTGCTTGAATGTTTAGGCAAATGTACTTAAATTAGGAAAAATTTTGTTAAATTAATCTAATAAAATAATTCAAATTTTGTCCATCCAAATTTTCCCTTAAGAATTTATTAAGAAATTCTTAAGAAATTCATAAACATTTAATGTAAAACACTTAGATCAATAGTTTGTCTTCTAACATAAAGGTTTTTAAAATTAATCTGAGGTAGCTAGTTCAATCCCACATACCCTATAACCTAAAACTACCATTGTACTAGAAATGCCATGCGCCTCACTGAAATAACAGCTTTAATTCTCTTCAAGTAAAATTCCAGCTACGATATCTGGAAAATCATAAAAACATTTGTGGATAGTTGGCTTTTCAACTTTATAATTCAAATCTTTATGTTGTGCTTTAGTTCAACTATATATATCAACTATGCACTTTTAAATGGATAGTATAAAGTCTAAAAGTATAATTTCTATAAATCTAGTTTAATATTTGTTGGCTTTGCATTTTTAGTGTGACTTAAAAATAGTAAACAATTTCATTTTTTTGTAAATAAATAAAAGGTTTATCTGTAAGATA
>NW_012147841.1:7486883-7487284 GCF_000956105.1 Propithecus coquereli
TAAGATCACGGGCTCCAGAGGAAGACATTCCCTAACAGCCCTCACAGGCTCCTTCCTCCATCTTTCCTCCCCCACAATTGGTGCTTTCAATGCAGTTGGAGCCTCCACAGATCACAGACATTGTTTGCCCAGTCTGACCAAGCTCTGAGGCGGGTTTTTTTCCCCTTCAAGATACTTCCTGTTAACAGCTTGAGGGCGTTCAATCAGCACTGCTTTGATCTCCGCTGGAACTATAATTATTTAACATTGTTACATGGATTTCTATAATCCACCCCACCATTAAATCCCTTTTACACCCTCATCTTCAGAGGCCTAATCTGCATCTGTACACTTAGTTTGTCTTCTCTGCTGGCCTCACCAGGAGCCTGCATTCTCCCACATCCTGACTGATGCTTTTCTCT
>NW_012147841.1:7492964-7494964 GCF_000956105.1 Propithecus coquereli
TCACAATGGATACAGCTTTTTTTTAAACAGAATAATGAAAAGTTCATTTTGGTCCTATAAACATAAGAAAACTCTTGCTTTTACTTGCTTTTATCTTGCTTAGACAAAGCAACATAAAAGCATTTCCTCCACCACTTTCAACCTATTTTCACAGTCAACATAAATACTTATTAATGATGCTGACACCTTTCATTTTACTCAAATCTTACTGTGTTCTGATCAGAACGATTGCAACAAGCTGGGGTCTAGGTGTCTATGTGAGTCCCTGCCTCACTCCTAACCCCACTTCATACTCCATATGATGCCTTGTGAGTTATGCTCCCTTTGCCTGGGATGCTGGAATATCTCTTCGTCTCCTCTCTTTTTTCACCTGTTGAATGTTTCCATATTGACTAAGGAAAGAGCCCTTAACTGGCCTTTCAGAGAGGAAGAGGTATCCCCTTCTCTGGGCTTCCTAAGTGTCCTCCATGTTCTTCCATGACTTGTATGCCCTCATTGGTCAGCTTGGGATAAAAATTCCCCAATTTTGCCCCAAGTAAAGCCTTTCCCTTTTGAGACCTTCTTTAATCCCCTCAATTCTCAAAAATACCCCAAATTCCCAACAGCCAGCCCCACCTTTAAATTCCAAGATCAGTTAGGCCATTGGAGTCCCTGTTTTGCTCTCTATTCCTTGGTGTCATGATTGAAAGCCTTTTCAGGAAATGGTTTCTCTTTCTCTACCAAGGTGATACCCAAGCAGGCTCAGCTCCTGTACAACCTGCCATGGTGGCTGCCTTAGGTGGCAGGGTTCCTCTCACTTAATTCACATGCACATCTCAGATTAGCCATTGTTTCCCAGAGCAGAGCCTCAGGGAATACCTGCTAGTCCCACAGGGGGTCTAGATTCAGGAAAAGAAGGTAGAGAACTAGCCCTCTCTCTTAAAGCCTAGGGCCCTAGTGCTGAGTCTGGTTCTGTCTGCATTCCAGAAATCTTTCTTTGGTGTCTTTTCTCTGATATCTGACTTTGGTTATTACCACCCCAATCTACCATATTATGGACTGAATTGTGTTTCCCCAAAATTCCTATGTTGAAGCCCTAATCCCCAATGTGACTGGATTTGGAGATATGACCTAAAGGAGGTAATTAAGGTTAAATGAGATCATAAGGGTGGGACCCTAATCCAATAGGGCTGGTATCCCTATAAGAAGCAGAAGATATACTAGGAGTCCTCACACACAGAGCAAAAGCTAGATGAGGATACAAAAAAAAGGTAGCTGTCTGCAAGCTAGGAATAGAGTCCTCACCAGAAATCAAGCCTTCTGGCACCTTGATCTTGGACTTCCAATGTCCAGAACTGTGAGAAAATAAATCTCTGTTGTTTAGGCTACCCAGTCTGTGGTATTCTGTTACGGCAGCCCGTAACAGAGAAGTAGTGGATTGGTCCACTGCCACACAGACAGCCCCTAGGGTACATATGCAAATGAGCCTCCCGCCTCCTTCCAGTATTCTGAGATCCCCAAGATCCAAGACAGGTAGGGGAGTATTCATCACAAAGTCACAAAGGGCTCCCATACCCAGTTTGGAAGGCCCTCCTTCCTATTTGCCTCATATTTGCATAATTAAGAATGACCATTCAAATGACTTTTATAGAAAGAAAACAGTTTGAAGACTATTCATTCTATGAACAGTTACAGTATGAGAAATGGTAAGCATAATTTTTAAAAATTTTATTTCCATCACCCTATTAGGAAACCGTTGCTTCAATCACATTACTACAATTATTGTTTAATGGCAGGGGGACCCAGTGATCTCCTTTTATTCAATTTACATGGTAATGAAAAATGCCCTCTACTGAGGAATATGATAATTTTCTTGGAAAACATCTAATTTAAAGACAAAATTGGTAGAGGGATCTGAAAGAGCAAACTCTTGAAAGAAAATGCTTTCTGCTGTCTTTTCTTTCGTATTTGTCTTGGCTTTTTCTTTTAACTGCTTTTATAGAAAAAATATAACTAGAAAT
>NW_012147841.1:7495527-7498437 GCF_000956105.1 Propithecus coquereli
ACATATGCAGCACTTTGCAATTTTCTTTTAACTACACCTAAGATATGGTCCACAGAAATTCGGTCAAGGACTCTGATGTTAGCAAGAAGGCTCAGACTACCTCCCTTTAGCCTACCTTACTTATCCCTCCCAAACTCTCCAAAAACTTCCAAGAGTAGAGCCAGCCTCAATTTCAAACACCAGGAAAGATCAGTTAGGAACCAGGCACCCTGCTTTGCTGTTGGATTTCCAGAGGACAGCCTACATTATAATACAATTAGGTTTCTTTGTGCTTTCTTTGCTGACCTTATACCAAACTCTTCTATTGTTGCTTTTTTAATAGTTTGTAAATGTAACAGATCTTCAACAAATTCAACAGATTCCCATTCGTGACTCCCAGAAATAGTAGTCTCCTTTGTCTTTCAGAGTCTCTCCCTTCCTCAGGTGTGACAGTGATAGGAAGGATAGTGCCTTCTAGGTAACAGGTCTGACTGGAAAGTGGAGGCTTCTATGCAGGCAAAATGGCAGCAAGAGTACAACACATGCTATGGAATTAGATTTTGCAAAAAACCTAAACATTTTTCTATCAATCAATAACAACTGAAAGTGGGTCCGATGTGAATTTATCACACTGCTTGGGGTCACTTGAAGACATCATTATTGCCTGTGCTATCTCATCAGCATCCTGTCTTATCCCTTCTCCCTGTGGCAAGCGAGTCCATCAGCATCTTTCCCACCAGGCAGCCCACTTTGCAGTGGATGTCCTTCCTCTGCTCTTTGCTACTACTGCATACTGACTTGCCTCCACCACTGAACCCACAGCAAATTATTTTAATTATCTCATCATTTGCCTATCTTCTCTTTGGTACTATGAGCTTTTTGAATGTAGTCTAAGTCATCTTTTTATCCTTGGAGCCTAGTGCATAGTTCTTCTTCGATAAATGTGTGAACTAATTAAATTAATTAATTCAATGTAGGTCTACAAAGGTGCGGGACAAGAAGTACAAGATTTGGCAAGCCTATGCAAATTATATTTATGAATGAATGAGCTGCAAGCTCCAAGTATCAATCTTAGAAACAAGTATAGAAGTTATTATCAAGACAATAACATAATAATCCCAGGTCCAAATCTGCTACTGAGGTTAAACAAACAACAAAAATAACAATAACAAAATATGGGCTGTTATCTGTTTGGATACTGAAAAGGAAGAGAAAGCACATCTGTAGTCCATATAAAATGTACAGTAGAAATGTATATAGTATATTATATTACTATCAAATTTAACATATCAATTACATTAAAAGTGATAAACCTCAAGAAAATCATGAACTGTTTGGTAAACCAAAGGTATTGAGAGACAAAGGTTGAAATGATGAGATTTAAAAGAAATGAAAGAAATGTATTAATCATATGGAAAGCCAGAAGATGTGGTAGGGGCAGGAAATAAGAAAACATTTGTTAAATAATTCAGAAAAGTTAATGGATAGTAGATTCAGAATAGTTTAACACAGGAATACAAATTTCTCTGGAAGTATACTTCTAAATTCAGAAGTTTGGAAAATTCTTATGCAGAAATAAGTAGTTAATGGTAATGACTAATTGTATCAATGAACAGATAGTTTCAGAGAGGTTCAAATAGTTTATATATTCATTTACCAACAAAATTTATTTATTTTATACCTTTAAGGATGGTTATACCATCAAGGATGGTTATTTACAATAGCTAATTTCATGCTTTTGCCTTTCCCTGTCTCTGCAACCTATTATAGTCTGGTTTCTGCCACCAGAGCTCCATGAAAGAGTGCTAGTTAAAACCACTAACGTCTTCACATTACTAAACTCAAGGAACACTTTAAATCTCAATCTTGACCTCTCAGCACCATCTAACCCAGGCATAGCTCCCTCCTTCTTAAAAAAAAAGAAAAAAATTACACATTCTCCTGGTTTTCCCCATCTCCTCTGGCCACTGCTTATCAGTCTTCCTTGATGACTCCTCTTCCTCTATCCTTCCGCTAGAGATAGGAGCTCTTTAAGCTTTGTTTTGGAGCACTCTTATTTATATTCCCACCCTTGGCAATTCCATCTACTCTCATGAATTCCAGTGCCGTACACACACTGCTGACTCTCCAATTTACGTGTCTACACCACACCTTCCCTCCAACCTACTACTGGCCTATATGACCTATGTTCTACTCAATAGTTCCACTTGGACATCTTAAGGAAATTGAAAACTCAACATATTAAAAATCCAACTCATCATCTTAGCCCCGAATGTGCCTTTCCTTCAGTCTGCCTTACTTCAGTGAACGGCATCAAAATATTCTAAGTCAAGCAAGCCTCATATAATCACACCCTAAAATAAAGTGTGAGCCACTTTAACATCTAGATAAGACCATTGCATTTCTATTGTCCTTCTAAGCCATTCTCCACACAGCAGTTAGAGTGGTTTCTTTTTCTATTCTCAATGCAAATATGAGTGTGTGACTTCTCTGCATAATATGTCTTCACACTAGTCTTGAATTTAAATCCAATAACAGTACTGCAGACTACAGGGCCCTGAAGAATCTGAACCCGGCATACTTTACCAGCTTCATCTTACACCACTCTCTTGTTTGTCTTTCTTAGCTCCCATCACAGTGGCCTTGAATTCACTTTCCTTCTCATGACAAGGGCTTTGAAAATGCTGCATATTCTGCCTACGTTATTTTAATGTCATTCTACTTTCCCCTAATCTTAGGGTGTCTCCAACTAATAATGCATTCTCCTCTTTCAGATCTCAACTTAAATATTAACTCTTTATACTCCTTCTACCTAGTTTGTAATCTCTAAATAGAAGTTGAATATTCCCTATCTGAAATGCTTTGGAGTAGAAATATTTCAGACTTTAATTTTTTTTTTTTTAATTTTGGAATGTTGGCATTACTGGTTGA
>NW_012147841.1:7498487-7500782 GCF_000956105.1 Propithecus coquereli
CATGCAGTTATATCCTTGCCTCTCTTATTTTCCCATCCATGTTTTTTTATCTGCTTTAATGATTTATTCTATCATTTTATATTTCATGTTTTTTATTAGTCACCTTAAATTCATTGTGGAATGAAGCTAAGCATGAGTAGCGAATGCCTACTTAATTTTTTTTTTCATTCTGAAATATGTTAGCACCTCAAATTCAACTGAAAGACAGAGCCAATATGGTTTTATTCTATTCAAGGATATTGAATCCTATAAAAGACCCTGATTTTCTGAACAAAATGGAGATGAACTATTTCTCTGGTCATGCAAAACTTTAAAAAATCTTCTTCATAGAAGAAGAAAGAGATCAAAGCAAAATTTTAGACAGAAAAAAAAAATCTGGCTACAAAATAAGGATGACGACTATGATGATGATGATCCTACCCTTACCTCACTTACGCAACACTTCCTCTGTGCCAGGCATGCTTCTCATTACCTCACTTATATAATACCAAACCCTACGAAGCAGGTATATAGCACTCCTATTGCAGAGATGAGAAAGTTGACAGGCAGAAATGTTAAGTAATTTGTCCGAATTTACTGCGAAGTTAAGTGGAGGAGCAGAATTTGAAAGCAATTTTCATGTGAGACTGTATCTCCTGTTACCCCCACTTTCCTTCCCTGGAGTTTGACATCTGTGACCTTGGTCTCTGTTCCTCATCCAGCCTCTTTCACACTCAGGAAAACCATAAAGTCAGGCTTGACTCTGTCCCCTATTAGCGATGAGAGTAGGTAAACTACCTAACTGTTCTAATACTTAACACTCTTAGCTATAAAACAGGGCTAACCTCTCTAGCCCACTGTGAGAAGTAAAGGAGGTAATTAATGGTATCGCTCCATGTAGAATAAAGTCACTGTCCTCTGAAAGGAAGTGGTCAACAATATTGATCGCCACTCTCAATGGGATTAGAACCCTGGCTGAGTCACTTCTCAATATATTACTAACTTTTTAAAGCCTCAAATCCCTCAACTGTAAAGTAAAGCACAGTGACTACAGCCAGGGTGCTCAATGAATGTGGGTGTTATTAAGATTATTATGTGTGTTTTCAGGATACAGACAGATAAATGATGAATTAAACACCGTAACCAAAAAAATCATGCACTAGAAAGGAAACCTTAGATTTCTCAAAATCTTATTAAAATATAAACTAAGCTTAATAAACGGTTTATTTAAAAAAATAAAACGTATTTCTCTGTGCTTGTATTTTAGGGAAGAAAAAAGACAGAACTCCAGTTAGGTAAAGGAATGTCAAAATACGGCAGCAAATAATAGGTGTCACAATCAAGAAGGGCTAATGTTATGAAAAATAGAGAAATGAAATGGTGGTACACACAATCTTTGCAGTCAAGCTGCCTAATTTCAAATCCACGATTATCTGCTGTGTGACTTTAGGCAAGTTACTTAATGTTCCTATGCCACAGTTTCCACTTTGGTCAAGATGAGAATAATACCTCTAGAGTTGTTACGGGGAACATCAATGAAAATGTGTTTGCTATTATGTCTCTCATGCCTAAACAGTAACCGGCACACAGTAAACTCTCAATAGTTAGGTACCAGAGACATGAATGGAAAAGGGAAAGCTAAAACATTTGCAGAAGCGGAAGCACTGCCCAAAAGCAGAGTTCTATGACCTCAACATTAATTCTAGAGACTAGTTTTTATTTTGATCATTTCAAGAGAATAACACTCTGAAAAATAATGCCTTAGGGCCTCTGATTTACTAATTTTACCTTTAAGCCCTTTTATTTGAATGATTTAGGATTTCTGAACATGACTATCAATGAGCCCAACTTGATGGCATGTCTTGAATTATATAGATTTAATATAAAATGCCCAAAGGAAATTAGGAGTATTATTAATATCATGTATTTTTAAACCATGGTTGAAATATTTCATGCATTTTTGTAACAGTTGAATATAATGCCATATTCATTTTTTTGTATTGAAATATTTGACATTTAATTTTTTTCTCATTTTGCTATGTTTACCTTTAAAAGTAAAAGATGAGTAAAACCCAGAAAGCTGAGTTAACTAACAACCTCTTCTTTAATTTTAAAATGTGCTAAAACATTCCACTATATATTAATCATGAATTATTGGCATGAAATGTTAGCCTTAAGCTATATGAGTTCCTAAAATAATTTGCTTCCATTTTCCAGACAGAAAAGCTATTATATAGGAAATTAATTTTGCCACATAATTATAATTATGATTTTTTATGAATGAATAATTTGAGCTTTAAAAAATATCTACTTGTT
>NW_012147841.1:7513302-7539580 GCF_000956105.1 Propithecus coquereli
CCCAAATCATAAAATCTGCAATCCAAAATGTTTCAATGAGCATTTCCTTTGAGAATTACATTGGCACTCAAAAGGTTTCAGATTTTGGAGCATTTTGGACTTCAAATGTTCAGATTTGAGATGCACAACCTGTAACAGGGACCTGGGATCCTTGGAGAAATGGCTGACCCCAGGTTTAGAGCAGAAAACTAACAAGATGAACCTATGGCATTTCATCATGCCAGAAGGCAAAGGAGCTATCAAAGTCTTTTTTGTTCATGTCAAAAGGTCTCAGAAACCACCTTGAGTTCTGAGTCACTTCTGGAGGTTGAGGACACTGATTCACTATCCTGAAAATTGGTAAATAATGAGAAAGAATTAAGCACTTATCCTCCCTTTTCTTTGTGAACATTATTTACAGGTAACTAAATAGTGGATAAGGGGAAGATTTTGATAAGATAATAATTTCAGCTAATAAATAAGAAAGAAATGATAAAATGTGAAAACAACTATTTTGCAAGTCTTGTAGATAAAATGGATCCCGGCAATAATTATTAGGTGAAAAGTTGATCAGGAACTTTACAAAGACTTGATCAGGCTGAAAACATTGTGATATCACTATAAGTGGGACATCCAGTCTTTATGTGCCCACATAAGCAACAGAAAGCATCCAGCAATGCGTATATAGTATCGTTGCCTACAATATTAAACCTAAATTTACTCAAAGATCTAGATTTAACTACCAATTTACAAGAAACATGGGGTATAAAAGAACATGTTACACAACACTACCAGGATGTAATCTACCAAAGTTAGAATGTCAAAATTATTCCAGGACTAATTAATTGGTTTCAATAAATAAGTGTGTGTTGGGGGTGAGTGCTGGGGGAGGAAGACTGCTATCCATTCAAAAAGACTTGAAAATCATGTCAACCAATATATGGAACTTTGTTGAATCCTGATTCCAACAAACTAACCATAAAGACATGTTTCCAGGTAACTGGGGAAACTTGAAAATGAATTGAGCTTTTGACAATATTAAGAATATTTTTACATGTTATAATGGTATTGTGGTTACGCTTAAAACAAAAGTCCTCAGCCTGAGCAAGAGCGAGACCCCATTTCTACAAAAAATAGAAAAATTAGCCTGGCATAGTGGCATGCACATGTAGTCCCAGCTACTCAGGAGGCTGAGTGAAGCTTGAGGATCACCCGAGCCCAAGCCTTTGAGGTTGCAGTGAGCTATAATGACGTCAATGCACTCCACCCTTGGCGACAGAGTGAGACTCTGTCTAAAAAAAAATAAAATCCAAAACAAAAATCCTCATTTATTAGAGAGACATACTAAAGCACCTATGAGGGAAATGACATAATTTCCAGGATTTGCTATAAAATATTCAAGAAAAAATTTTAGAGGTAATTGATGAAGTCAGATTGGCAAAAAGTTGATAACTTTTGAAGTTGGGTAATGGCTACATAGAGATTCATTATACTCTTCATCTTATGCATATTTGAAACATTGCATGTTAAAGTATAAAAATAAAAACAAATTAAGTTAAAAATGATTGTTCATCATAGAAGTCATTATTTTCCTCCAGACTGGGCTAGCCCCACCGCTGATAATATGGTTTTATGATATCATTTATGTTACTTCTACAGAACCACCTTCACATATGCAGTAAGCACTCAAAAAAAATGCATTATTATTACAATTTTCACTTTCTGGCAGAGCATAAACTCTCTGAAGTAGAGACCACTCTATTTTATTTACAGCTATGTATCCTAGGCCCCAGCCACAGGTTGCTTATGGCTAATACTCAGTATGTAGTTAAAAACATAAATGTTTGCCCCAACTAACTATCTTGTATACCGAATCAATATTGCCCTTATAAATAGTCTACTAGTAATTTAACTCCAAATTCATGGCACATTAATATCAAGTGTATATATCACTATGTGCCTATTTTTAATTTCTGTGTTTTTAAACTAGTTCTAGATTGAACATGGGGACCCATCCCTGTAACCCCAGTATTTGGGAGGCCAAGGCGGGATAATTGCTTGAGGCCAGAAGTTAGAGACCAGCCTGGGCAACATAGTAAGATCCTGTCTCTACCAAAAAAAATTTAAAAATTAGCCTGGAATGGTGGTGCACACCTGTAGTCCAAGCTATTTGGGAGACTGAGGCAGAAAATCACTTAAGCCCAAGAGTTCAAGGTTACAGTGATCTATGATCACACCACTGCACTGCAGCCTGGGTGACAGAGCCAGACCCTGTCTCTTAAAAACAGAACAAACAATTTCTAATGCATGTCACTGTGTTGCTCTTTATTTATTTTTCTAAGCCCACTTAAATCCTTTTTTGAACCGGACAAAATAAACACAAATAATTACAAGGTTTGGTTGTTCTTTCAGCTTTTCAGATATGAGGGTCAATCATATTTTTATGTATATTTTCAGGGCACAACACTGAGTCAAAGAAAATAATCAATGCCAATAATCCTATGTCAAAATAAATATTTGATGCATACATTTTAATGAAAGAGGTTATAAAAAGGATGGCAAAGATGTTTTTTATATGCCTATTCCTATTGACTAGTAGTGTCTTCCTGAAGTGCCCTATTGAGAAGAATTCAAAGCTGAATTACAGCTCTGTGGGAAAGAGCACAGTAAAGTCCTATTACTGGATACGACTGGGCGGTTAGTTATTTTATTTGGTTGGCTATCAAAGTAGCCAAACCATGGAATTATTTTTTAAAATAGCATTATAAATATTATATTTTAATTTATAATATACAAAAGCATCAAACTTTGACATAGGGTCTAGATCTTTTATTTGTATATAGACCAACTGATTGGTGTTCCATTTACATAAACAACATTCAAATTCTTCATCTAGGATTTCAAATTTGTTTCCTTAGAATGGAGTGAGAGTGTAAAAGCTCTCGCAAAGCTGTCTAAGTGAAGTTTCTTTCAATATTTTTTATATTTTTTCCCAAATTCTTAAAATTTTTTTGCCCATATCTAATATTTTTAATGATTTTCCTTTATCCATCTTTTGAAGGTTTCAACATAGTTTCCTTTGAAACAATATATCTTTTCTGTGAACGTATTTCATTCATTTAGATAATATCTAAAATCAATTAACGATTACAGTAAGAAGTACACCTGGCAAGCATACAAGTGACCACCCATGTGATTCCTTTCTAACTTGCAGCTCCTAAATTAGTTTGCAAGGGCTGCCATAATAAGTACCACAAACTGGGTGGTTAAATAACATAAATACATTGTCTCACAGTTCTGGAAGTTAAAGGTTCAAGATCAAGGTGTTAGCAGGGTCGGTTACTTCTGAGGGTAGAGAGGAAGAATCTGTCCTATCCTCTCTTCTAACTTCTGGTGGTTTACTGGCAAACTTTGGCTTTCCTTGGCATGTAGAAGTATTACCCTGATCTCTGTCTTTATCTCCACATGGCAGGTATTCCTTTGTGTCTCCCAAAGAACATCAGTCATATTAGATTAGGGGCCCACCCTACTTGAGTATGGACTAATCTTAACCAATTATATCTTCAATGATATTATTTCCAAAAAACAGCACATCCTGAGGTATTAGAGGTTAGGACTTCAACATAAGAATTTGGAGAGTACAGAACTCAACCCATAACAGCCTCAATCACTAAGTTTTAAGGAGGGATGGAAATTGTAGTTTAGTTACGGAAGTTTGCCATAGGGGCAGGGTGTAGGGCTGAAAAGAATGTGTTATGTATTTTGGGGACCATAATATATTTATAAAATTTGACATTGTGCCCAATTTTCAGTAGCATGTTTGATGAAAAGGTCATTGCAAGGAAAGGCCCAAAGAAAATTAATCTCAAATTCATTATCCTTTAACTGAATTTCTCAATTAAACTTATGTAAACAAACTGCAAACTCTAAAACAAGCCATTGTCTAAATATACTTAATTCTCATTCTTATACAGCTGAAGAAGTATAAATAAAAATAGTAATAATAAAGTGGTATACTTTATGCAGTTCTTTACGACTCAAAGAAGTTAACTGTCTTTCCAAACAACCTGCCTTTTTTTTTCTTTTAGCTGTATTTATGTATGTCCTAATTCTATATGAGAGTGCACACTAGAGTAAGGAAATAAAATAAAGAGAACTTTTTCTTAACATGTTCATGTGACATTCTGTTGTACAAAGGGTAAAGCTTTCGTCTTTTAATCCGATATCCACTTAACTACACTACAGGAGATTTATTTTTACTCTCTCTTGTTTCATAAAGGGCTCAAAAGTCTACAGAAATTTTTGACACTTTGTTATATTTTTCTGAGTCCCTAACATACACACATGGACACACACACACACACACATACACACACACTCCTCCCTGCCTCATTTTCATATGGACACAAAGCATTGAGATAAAATGATGGTTCATTATAGTGGTACAGAGCTCTTATCTTCATCCGGCAAGAGTCATTTCCTTCCAAAGATTGAAATGCAAATGTGAAAATTAATGATAACTGCATTATCTGATAGCAGAGATAATACCAATTCACTGTCAGAGTAATACACAGTCATTCTAGGATTTCCTCCACTTCTCACAATATTCTTCTTACTGTCAGACTATATCTATGGTTAACTATGTTTCATAGGTTTCTGTTAATTTACTTCAAATGGCATTTCCCAGATCTTATATCTACCACATTTTCCCAATCAAAAAGGAAACGAAATCAGAACTGTAATCTTCAAGCCCTTCTTCGGGCTAGTAAAGATGAGAAAAAAAAAAAAAAAAAAACCTGTGTCATTAAGTATGTGCTCCTTCTTCACAGTGGTCTTCTAGCTACCATTCCACTTTATGAAAAACACTCCCCATCTTCCCAGTTTAATTTAAGGCACAAAGCAGAACTTAGCCTGTCATTGTACATGTATCCATAATGTCGAACAATGATGGCATGAAGCAACTCGTTTACAGATTTGTTGACCAATTTTTAGCCCAGATGCAACAAGTACACACGTCTGATTTTATCTTCAACATTTATTCTTGAAAATGTATTTACATTAAAAATTCTTTATTTTGACTCATGTTTTAAATCAGGTGGAATAGAACATAGTGAACACAATCTTATGATTATTTTTACATAGCAAAATCATTTTGTAAAATTAACTCACTGCACTAATGTTTAATGAGGAATTATCACACGGAAGGCCATGTGATGACTGCTATGACACAATTGCCAAACTGATAATAAAAAGTAATATTAAGAAGGATTTATTGAGCTCCATACTTTACTTGTAATATCTCATTAATGTGATAGCTATTATTATTAGTTCAATTTTGTAAACAAGGAAACTAAGGCCTTAGAGTATTAATAGCTTATTCAAAATAACATAATAAATAAGTGGCAAAGCCAAGATATAAACAGAGGAAATGTTTTTGGTCCTCTCCATTCCTCATACTATCCCCAAATAATTTACCTCTGATGGATACTCTGATTTAATTTATCAATGTAGTAGAAAATGTTAATGTTCTATAATATATAATGCAAAAAAGATTCCTAATGTCATTCTATTAATTCACCAAATCATCAAGATAGAGTTTGATTTTCTACTTTATTTTTACTGAAATGGCCCAAGGCTTAACATATAAATAGTAAAATCTATGTAAATAAAGTATATATTTGAAAAGTTTATGTCAAAGAATCTAAATAACTGCTTGCTTAAAAAAACTTTTTTAAGAGGCAGGGTCTTGCTATGTTGCCCAGGCTGTAATGCTGTAGCTATTCACAGGAGCAATCCCATTCCCAATCAGCAGGGGAGCTGACCTGCTCCATAATCGGCCTAGGCTGTTTCTTCTCGCCTGAGGCAAGCTGGTGGTCCCCTGCTCACAGGAGGTCATCATACTGTTGCTAAACTTAGTGTGGACACCCAATTGGTGTAGTGCGCTACAGCCTAGAACTCCTGAGCTCAAGCGATCCTCCCGCTTCAGCCTTGCCAGTAGCTGAGACTACAGGCACATCCTCGGCATTCAAAATTTGATATCTGTGTATGTTTGCATTAATATACATTAATTGGAATATGTACTTATCTGTACATTTGAGTAACAGGATATTTTATTATTGCTCCCAGAAATTTCAATTATACCTATTGTAAACCTGATGGCAACACCTAGATTCATTAATTATCATATCATAATTATCATATCAAATCAAATTATTCACTATTCCTAAGTGCAAAAAGAAATAACCATGTTTTAATAAGTAATCCAGAAAATTAGCATACTTAAAATTTAGGTAAGATATGATTTTCAAGGTCATTATTTTACGGAGGTAGATGATAGATTTATACAGATTTATCTTCGCCATCAAATTGGTATTAACTGATCAACACCTAAGTGCACATATAGTAATAACATTCATCGGGTGTTGGGCAGGTGGGAGGGGGAGGAGGGGATGGGTATATACACACCTAATGGGTGCTGTGTGCAACGTCTGGGGGATGGACACACTTGAAGCTCTGACTCGGGTGTGGCAAAGGCAATATACGTAACCTAAACATTTGTACCCCTGTAATATGCTGAAATAA
Organism: Propithecus coquereli; assembly: GCF_000956105.1. NCBI lineage: Eukaryota > Metazoa > Chordata > Mammalia > Primates > Indriidae > Propithecus > Propithecus coquereli. The sequence continues at coordinate 7,519,864 of NW_012147841.1, forward strand.
AAAAAATTTTAAAAAAAGATTTATCTGAATTCTCTACCCCAAGTCTCCTCCTAAATCTAAGTACATAAGTCAGAACTCCATATTTTCACCGTAGAATGTGGTTCTAAGGATTTTCTTAGAAGAGAGAGCCAGGGATGTAAACACTATTTTCAATATAAGGTCAATATTCCAACTGTCAGGCAGTCTGAGAAAACAGAGTGAAAAGTGTTTAACAAAGTTCAGTCCTAGGGTAAGGGAAGGCCACTGTCATTTAGCAAGTCCCACTCTCTCCCAAGCTCTACACTAGATATGTTGTAAACATCATCTCTTTCAAATCTCATCCTTATAACAGTATTTTGAGGTAGTTATTATTATTCCCATTTTGAAGAAAAGGAAACTGAGGACTGGCTGTTTAACATGCCAGAAATAACAAGGCCATAAGAGTCAGCATGTGAGAGTAAACACAGACCTGTCTGACTCTAAACTGTGTACACTTTCTTTTATAGTTTCAACCATGTTCTACATTCCAGTCTAGAGATGTTTACTTACTGCATCAGTGACCCAAATACAGTACGTGAATAATTAACGAAGGCTAAAGGAAAGAAACGGCATCAAAAGAGGAGAGTGTGGACAGCATCATGCTACACCTTTAGAACTCTCCCTAGCACTTTTCACAATCATTAGTGAACAATAAATGCATGGTAAATATTTATTGAATATTAAATGTATAAGAACATCGGTAAACCAAAGAACTTGTGAGGGTGATAAAACATGGAACTTGTGAGAGTGATATAAGGAAACGAGATGTTTACTTAAAAATAAGATAAGTGATATATGTAAAATATAGGCAAATAGAGATAAGAAGGCAGAATAGTGAAAACCAAGTACTATATGAATTATATTCCAAGCAAGGAAGTATCAGGGTAATTTTTTTTAAAAGCAAGAAAGAACAATGAAATTTAAAAATAGATGTATTGGCCTGAACCTTACTGACTTAGTCTGTGTCTAGTTGTCTATTTAGATTGTGAAAGATTCATAGGAACTTGAAGGAATATTTAAATAAGAATCACAAACATTTAAACATTAAAGAATTTCACCATAGAAATGTTTACATGTAAGATAATTTTTCTAAAGGTTGTTTAGGTTCCACCTAATCATAAGAGCTAACAAAGGTGTGAGCAATTGCGATTGCTAAGTGGACCTTTTAGTTAAATAACAAATAAGAAAAAAACATTTTTACACTATGGAATTTGCATTTGATAAAAACAGAACACTTCAGACAGGAGTTGATTCATTATTGAGTTGAACCATTAAGAAAGGTTGTGGAGTCGTCTTCCATCAAACTCTTTAAAAATAAGATAAATCCTGATCCATCTTAAATGATGTCAACTCTATGCCTCAAATTCTTTAGATAATTTCCTAGTCCTTTGATTCTGTTCTATTTTTAGAGAAAACTGTCTTTCTTGGGGTGACTGTCAGAGTGGGAGGGCCTTAAAATTAAGAGACCTTGAAGTTGCACCTGGCTCATGATTTCATATCTTAACCAATAATTGTGGCTAAACTCAAAACTAAATTAGTATTACAAAAACTCAGATTAAATTAGTATTACCCTCTGTTGTATCAGATGCACTACTGGGTATTAAAAACCGTTGGGAAGAATTTTTAAAGGTTCTGTTTTAAGATTCAACAATTCCTAAGGCATAACAATGATCATTAGCATTTTATGTGTATGATCTGATTTAACTCTCTAAGAGTTGTTAAGATTATTTTCTATAATTTACAAATGCAAATACAGCCACAGAGAGAGTAAGCAATCTGTCAACTCTCCCAGGCAATGAGTGTCAAATCCAGAATGTGAATCTATATCCACAGAATCCAGAGCCCATTTTCTATCATGCTTTGAAAATGTCACTAAAAGCTAGATAATTTTCTCTCCTTAATACAGTTGGAAAGTGCCAATACTGTTGTGTGAATAACAAAAATTTGACTAATAATATTGAAATAATTGCTATTCTCTCATTAGCAAAAATATAAAAATGGCCCCCTACTTTCTCCTATATCTCCCGATTGAAGGAAATCAGCAATATTCTACCTTGAAAAGTAATAAATATTTAAGAGGTATTCTTTTGTTATGAATCAACCTCAACTCAAGGAGTTTCACAATAATAAAACCCATTTTTTGGTAAGTACCTATAGAGACAAATGTGTTATTGATTTTATAGCACACAAGGAAAAAATTTCCTTGTAGGCATAACTGCTTAGGGATACACATTTTTCCCTAAGGTTTTGACATATCCACATGTGCCCCAGAAAAGAGTATAAATATTCTCACCAGTATCAACTAAACAAAATTACGTAAAATCACATACCTAAAATAAATTTCAGTGAAAATTGAAAAAAAAATCTCATCTTGAATGGCAGAATCATTCTTTACCTTGCTCACCCTCTCCCCCCATCTTTTTTTTTGGAAAATTTATGGAAAAGCTGTCATTGGGTGTATAGAATGTGTTTAGCAATTCCTCATGCCCTAAATTTTCTCACTTACTCCTAAGTAACTGGGAAAGCTGTGGGCCTCAGGTATAAACAAAGGGGAAACCTACCCCCCACATACTCCATCATGAGAGCAAGTTATTAATAGCTTGTACCTCTTTGTAAGCAGGCATATCTGAAAGGCCATTTAATCTAATTTTAAATGTAAAAATCTTTTAAATAGCATATACATACTTAATTCCATGAACAAATAAATGTCAGATATAAAGTTCACCCACTCTTTTTAAGTTGTGTAACCCCCATGATAAAGCTAAGATTCCTCAAAGATTTCTTTCCTATTTTTTTTTAAGCCAAGGAAATTCTTCCTCACATTGAGAAGACAGAAGCATTATGCAATAGTTGAAAATGCCAGAAGTCTATATTTTCTTTCAAAGTCTTAAAATGTGGTAGCGTGGTTACTTTAAATATAATACATTTTGATCTAAAATCTTGTATAGCATTATGCCATAGTATACAGAATCCAAACATTTGTGTGTATCATGAATAACATTAGACATGACATCATAATAATCAGATATACTGTATCTTCATTTTTGTTTGCATTATATTTTCCAGCTGCTGGTTTCAGAAAATTACTGCTGGAGTTCCTCTCTTCTTCACGCACAGCAGACAGCAATTTGCAAAGTCATGCAAGGGTGAAAATGTGATTGAAATATAGGGACCTTTCTTAATGAAAAATGTTACTGCTTTGAAAATTATGGCAAAACTATTTCAAAACTCACTTATATCCTTAAACCTTATGACATAATAGTCTCCATTTATAAATGTACCATCGATTGTAAATTACTTGGCAACAAATACAAAGATGTTTTTTTCCACAGAGTACTTATGAACATTATGTATTTACATAAAATTATAAATTATATTAGTGTTTGAGTATTTCGATCAGCGTTTTTCTTGAAATGAATAAATGTCAGGATCTTTAATATCAAATTTAATTTTACTCATAAAAATGAAAATGTTGCCAAAACATTGAATCAAAAGGGGAGCATATTTTGTGTTTTCTACTTCTAAATACATATCGAGGTTCAATCTATGACTTGCAACATGACTAAACTAAAAGTGATAGCTCTTTGAAGTATTATGATTAATATTTCTTACTTGTTTATAAGCTTTTGAATTGTGCCCAATTTGAATTTGGATATAGCTTAACGATTCTCTGTTCAAAGAAAAAGCAAGTAGAATTGACTAATTCTATATGAATATGAAAAGAAAAAAATAATGGAGACTTCAAGCAGAGGTATTTTATTTAACAAAAATATAAAAATATTTTTTAAATAATGATATTCATTTAAACTCCCATATAACCAGCACACACAAAAACTTTTTTTTGTTTTGCAAGCTAACTATGTTTAAGGGAAAAAAAAAGTGAATTCCTAACACTAGCAACAGATGGTTGAATTTTAAATTTTCTGTCCTACCTGGTCCGTCCCAGTCATCTGTCTCAGCTCCAGGTGGCCCTGGTTTCTCTGACTGTGTGTCCCCATCTGATTCTGCTGTCTCTTGGATTCTTTCATCATCACCTGGAAAACACCAACACAGAGAGAGAAAGAGAAATGAGCAAAGCCCTCTATTTCACATTCAAATCCTCACAGAGGTATGTCCTTATCAGATATCTAATCATAGATTTGTCATTATACTGCCAAATGTCCATGATCAATCATTTTGATATCTATTGTGGCTTCATAATAAAGAAAATCAGTATTAATTATCAATCAATAAATAAAGTACTATAAACAATAAAGAACATTTCATATAAGATTTCCTTTGGAGTTATTAATGTTATTAATAAGAATAAAATCAAACAACAGTTTAAAATTTTTCTAGGACTCTCAGTGCAGAAAAACTTAACTCATTTATTTCCAAATTATAATTTTTATAAAGATAATGTACAGCAGAAAAAAATTAAATATCTTAGGGTAATACATATTTATGTTTTGGGTTGAATTTAGATTATTTTGAAGATGACTTTTATTTTTCCCCAGCTTCATGCTTGCTAAAACTTGGTCTTATTTCTTGTAAAAATGGAATATAAGAAGGTCATAATTAAATGATTAGCCAGTGATTCAAATTTCCACAACGCACGAAGATATAGAGCTACACTTGTACTTGAATAAGTGCAGCCAGTTTCCACAATTTTATGCCATCATTTTCATATTAAAAAAACTTCAATATTCTGAGCAAAAATATAGTTATGGCAAAGGAGAATCATTTTAACAATGCAATCATGTTTTAAAAGTAAAGATTCTAATTAATGAGTACCTTCATTTTAAGTGATAATATAACAAAGTACGTGCTGTTTTAATGAAAAGTAATCCACTTTAACATGGTATGCAGGTAAAATTATAAAATAATACCTAACTATAAATGGTAACAGAGACCAAAAAACAACATATCGAGAAAATGTCAAGACAGAAATAAAATGAATACCCAAATCAAAGCAACTATAGCTTGAATCTAGTAATGCTAACATTTTTAAATTAAATTGCTTGTCTATCTAGCTTTCTCTAAAGTATTCAATAACTATTTCCCACACAGTTGCCCAAATCATCTCTAATAGTACTTAAGTCTTTAGATGATTATACCAAAAAATACACTGAATTTTTATAATTTTGAAAGTAACTTAAGAAAATACAAAAATTTCAGGAAATCATTATTACTATAAATGACATTAATGTGATGTTAATAATGAGTTTTGAACTTCAAACTCAATAAATTTTATATACATTTCTATGCATAGCTTCATAAAATGAATTTTAAAAATCAGAATAAAGGTAAAGAGAAAGAATGTAGAGACCCAGTGACAGCTCTGTTGAACTGAGGAGCATTGGCTCTGATGAGTAATAGAAAATAAAATACATAAACCACACCACTGAATCCCATGTTTGGAATTGAAACCTCTCTGGAAGCTGAGTTATCTCTTCCTTTCAGAGTGACCAGAATGAATACCAATGAAATTCCCTCCAGAAAATATTTATTGAGCATCTACCATGTTTAAAGAATTGTAGTACGTTCATTAGGATATATACAAAAAATGACAGCTCCTTTTTGAAAATATAAAAACCACTAAAGTGAGTAAGTTCACAAATCAAAGTCCAAGACAAGGTCCAAGTATCTTAAAAAAGGTATAAAGTCTCGGTAATAAAACAAGAGTTTTGGCCGGGCGCGGTGGCTCATGCCTGTAATCCTAGCTCTCTGGGAGGCTGAGGCGGGCAGATTGTTTGCGCTCAGGAGTTCAAAACCAGCCTGAGCAAGAGCGAGACCCTCGTCTCTTACTAAAAATAGAAAAAAATTAATTGGACAACTAAAAATATATAGAAAAAATTAGCCGAGCATGGTGACACATGCCTGTAGTCCCAGCTACTCGGGAGGCTGAGGCAGGAGGATCGCTTGAGCCCAGGAGTTTGAGGTTGCTGTGAGCTAGGCACCATGGCACTCACTCTAGCCCGGGCAACAGAGTGAGACTCTGTCTCAAAAAAAAAAAAAAAAAAAAAAAAACCAAGAGTTTTATTTTCTGTGCTACTCTTTTCAGGTCACATAGAAGAAAAGAGCCACAGCAACCAATTATCTCATGAAGATCAGGGGACAAGTTCTGCTCTCACTTCTTAGACACAAGCCAGGCTGGTCCTTAGCTCGCACACACAAGTAGGTTCTAAGGCCTTTAAAATATTAAAATACTGCTAGACCCGAACTAACCAAGTGCCCGCAGACTGCCTCTGCCTACTCTAGTCTCTCCCTAGTGAGCGTCCTCCCACTTCCCCCAATCCAGAAACTAGGATTAAAGCGTGGTCAGCAGGAGGTTTATGGCATCTGTTCTGACTAGTCAGATCCCAGGCTGTGCCAGTCATTAATTACTTTGAACATCATCCTTGCATATATGTAAGTACTGAGCTAATGCTATGTATGCATACTAGCATAACTGGAGTCATAATAACTCTGGTGGAGAATTTACATCTCCCATGAGCTGCATATTCTCTGTTTGACCCTTCTTGCTGGTCCCAATCCACTCGCTTCCCTCTCTGTCCTGTTTTGTGTCCCATGGACTCTGCACTTCTGTGGATTCCATCACTGTGGCTCCTTGTCCTCTGATTTCCAGTTGAGTTCAGCCAATGGAGGCACTAGTAGCATTTTAGAGGATCAGGAGGCACGAGGACAGGGAGGTCAGGTATGTATCCCTCAAGCCCTTCCTCACTGATGGTCTCAAGTTGCTAGCAGTGGCTGCACTGCAGAATTAAAGCACTTGTTCTGTGGCCCCCACCTGCTATCCCCATGCTCCTGCATCAGCATCCCCTCCATGCACACCTCTGGAGACCAGAAGTGCTAACAGCTTCCCACTATCCCATCCCCTGTTGGTTCCTTTAGCCCTGCCCACACCTTGTACACCGTCCCTTCACTAAACTCCCGTTGGTTAAACCCATTGATCATGTCATTGGTTTCCTGCTGGACCCTTCTTGAGACTCTCCATTTCTTCCCAAGCTTGTCATACTACTTTTATGATCTGGGGACAGTTACCACCTGTGCAATATTTTGTATAATACTTTCTTTAAATTGACTCATTTTTTATAACTTATTTTAAAAAATTTTCAAAAAACTGAAAACTTACTTTAAAAAACAATGTATCTTAAAAATAAAAATGTCATCGCTGCTATAAGTGGAAAAATCAATATCACATGTCAAAAATAGAAGGTCATCATAAAAATAAAGTCAATAAAAATACAGATAAGACTATTAAATTCTAGCTGCTATGTCTTTTTAGATTTGGAGTCTACTTCTCATCGCATGGTATTAGAAAGGAAGAGTAGCAAGTGCTAGAGGAGTATTTAAGTCATGGTACTATGAAGTTGAGACGTTCTCATTAATATTCAAGGGACATAAGAAATTTGAAAACGTTTTCACCATTGACTCAATGCTATTTAAGAATATACCAGTGTACCACTTTAATCTTTTTGAGTACCACCAGGGATACCTGACCCTATTATGGGAAATACTGACCTTTCCAACACTTTATTTGTCATGAGGACCAGGATCCACACAAGTACCTACCACTTAGGTGAGTGACCTTTTGATCATGTTCCCACAGACTGAATGGATTTAACTTCGAGTACTAATTTAGGGCAGTGTGCAAAAGCAACTGTCCTGCCCAATAGTGAAGAGCAGAGAGTGAAACCTATGGTTTTTAAATAGTATCTACTCCTTCTGAGTACTTTTCTCATTCCTTACGAATTTTGAAATACAGAGATTTGAGCATAAAAGGGGACTTTAGAGATCATCTAACCCAAGTTAGATCAAATTACTACTGAGGAAACTGATACACAGATAGGGTCAGTTACTTATCCGTGGCCTTACAGCCACAGTGATGGGCAAGTGAGGCAGCTCCTCCAAGTCTCATGCTCTGGCAGTATTTCCCACTCATCACAGGGGTGACAGATGGAAGCAGTTTTATGTATATCTCCTTTGCCAACAAGCAGGACAGCAAGATTATGCGGGTGTGTAGAGAGGGATCATAAAGGGCACCAAAAACAGCAGTTTGTACAAAGTTAGACATCAAACTTGAGTGTCCTAATTACCAGTGTAGCATTCTTTACATTCTTTTTCTTTCCCTCCTTTCACCAGTTGAGGAGAGAACCATGAATACCTGAAAAATAATCCCAGAGCGACACTTTAACAAGCAACTATGAGGCCATGTTGTTAAAAATTATATATCCAAGGGCCCAGAGACTAGAGAGTCAAATTTTAAGCAGAACCACTTAGAGAAGTTAAGTTTTATATTCAGATATTAACTGTATCATCCTTATACTCACATAAAAGAATAAATCTTCCTGCATTTTACTCTTACATTTTAATCATTGGAAATGTGGTGCCATGCAAAATTCAATCGTTAACATTTACAATGCATATTTTTGTAGATGCATTGACAAATGTTAAAAAAAACAAAACAGTACTTTACATTAAGGACCATATAACCCAGTTGAGGAGATAGTCAATATGTATAAGAGCAGTAATCACTGATAAAAATTTACAATTAAGGCAGTTCACGAAAAATTCCAAGTGAGAACGCATAAGGTATATTCAGAGACCAGAAGCACAAAATGAGACTATACACCATGGAGAACCTATATAACTAATTTTGGAATTCTACCTTCATGTTGAAGGCAATGAGAAGCACTGGAGGTATTTCAGTGGAAGAACTGATATAATCATGCAATACAAATAGACTAATCAACATATATTTATTGAGTTTCTATGAACACGCCTTGTCGGACCTCTGGTCTTTAAGTTCTCCTTTACTCATTCCATAACAACACTCATGTCTCAGATATTCTTCCCTGCAGTTTTTGTGAGACTACGGTATGTCTAATCTGAAATATTTTATTAGGTAAATTACATATGTAGAAGAAGAAAATAATATGAGAAAAATAGAAAGCAGTGTGTTTAGAAGAATATATTTCAGAGTAATCATAGTAATCACAAAAATTAGAACTTAAAGAAAAGCATTCAGTTGAATTGATAAACCTTCATCTCCGTTGAACATAGGTAATATAATTTGTTCTTTACTAATTCGTTAAAATACTACTTTTTGGAGGCCCGGGTACTGTGTTGGGCACTGAGAATACAAAATAAGATGATTTCTTCTCTCATATATCATTTATAGACCAGCATAGGGCAGAGACAAATCAATATGGAATTGCAACCTGATGTGATAAGTGCTTTGAGAGGAGAGGTCCACGAGGTGACAAGTAAATACATGTGACAACAAAACCAGACTTGGTGTCATGGTAGCTTCCTGGAGGAAAAAAACAATAAAATATCTGAAATTTTGGAGGCATGAAATAGAAATCTGTAGGTTTAATAACCTGAGGCTTCATGATTAGAAATAATTTTTCACATTAAAAATGGAAGCCATCTCCTCACAGAATCTTATAGACAAAAATATTACAGTAATTAAGTTATTGTGCAGGAAATGTGACAGCTTGAAAGGGGTAAAACTAGACAGTTCTATGATGTACAAGTAGGATCCAGAAGAAATTTTAAGATGCTGAAGAGAAATAGGTTGAGAAATATTTCCACTGTATAATGGCTCATTGAATGAAGTCCTTTCCTTTATTCAGTATATGCCAAATTTACTCATGATAATTCCCATCTAGTTTCTGCTAGGAAAAGAAAATGGCAGGATGGCTATAAATCTATGCAGACATCTGAGGCACAGAGAAATTTGGCAAATCTCTCAAAATGAAAATATTATAATTTAACCTATCAAGGGATTGATTGAACTAGTGATTTCATATAATAAAAAAAAACTGTCATTAAATACCACTTAACTGCCAAATCAGAACCCTAGAGTTTTGTAGTCAGTATTGATAATCTGGATTCACTAAATGATTTGCTCTAACTTGTTTCATTATGCAGCACATATGATTAGAACTACTGAAAATAAATATTACAATTTTTAAGGAAGCATATACTTAATTATACACATTTAGCAGCTCAAAAGAAATTACATTTTGCACCTGTTTTAAGCTGCTTATGAAACTGGGTAAAGAGTATGTAATATATATCATATTAATAAAAATAAATTTGGAGAGGAAAGAATTGTTTAAAGTTCCTGCCTAGTTATTTAATCATTTTTAAAAAGAAAGAATGCAAAAAAGAGAAAGATGACTAAAACATAAGAATGTCGTATGAAATGATACACTTGAGTGTAGAAAACAAAATGGGACTGAACTCAGTATATATTCATTTCAATATCTGCTAAGTGCCAAATAGTGAAATCATAAAGATGAATAAGGCATAGATCATGTCATCAAGATCAGATTCTTTATTAAACCTAAACAGGGGCACCATCTCTTGAGTACCACTCATCAGTAGGTATATTGCTAAATGTTTTATGAACATCACCTCAACAGCTCTGCCGTGTATTAGGTCATTATTTATGAAATGTCTGATTATGATTCAAAAGTTTAGTTTATTATATCTCAAACAAGAAGCAGTACAATTAATCAAAATATGTGTCTAAACTATCGACACAGTTTTGTCATCTTAATAGTAGCTTGTTTATGGCAGCAGCGAAGAAACCTGGAAAGCAAGTGGAGATGAAATCATGAAAGGCATTTTCCACAGCTTGTTGAGAATTGAATATTTTTTCTTGTAAGAAGTGGTCCAAAGCCTGGAAGATGTGGTAGTCAGTTGGTGCAAGGTCTGATGTATATGGTAGATGGCAGAGAGTTTGCAAGTCCAGTCTCTGAGCAGTGTTGTTTGTGTGACATATGGTTGAGCATTGTCTTGCTCTATTGAACAATCTTGGCTGTTTAATCACAAGCGTCCTCATCATTTCATCCAATTGGTTGCAGTAGACACCAGCTATAATCAATTGACTAGGTTTTATGAAAGCGTAGTGGATAATACCAGTGCTGGACCACCAAACAGACACAATTAGCTTTTTTTTTTTTTGATGAATATTTCATTTTGGACTGTGTTTCAGCACTTTATCTTTATCCAGTCCTTGTGTTGAATGCTTGTGATTATCAGAAAGAATCTATTTGTTACCAGATGTAACAATACAATGTAGAAATGCCTTATGTTGTGACAGCAAAGAAAGGCAAGTTTTGAGATGATTTTTCTTTTGACATATTTATTTAATTTATTTAGCACCCAACCATTCCAGCTTCTTTACCTTGTTGATTTGTTTTAAATGATCTATTGTTGTTGGAATAGTAATGTCAAACCTTGTTGTTAATTTATTTGTAGGTTGAGATAAATTCACTTCCACTACAGTTTTTAGTTTATCATTATCCACCTTGGTCTCAGGTCGCCCATAATGGCTAATTTTTAAGATTAAAATTACCAAAACAGAACTGTTTAAACCATCAACGTGGTGTGTTCATTAGCCACATCCTTTCCAAACACATTGTTGATATTTTGAGCTGTCTATGTTATATATATTTTATGACGGAACTCATATTCGAAAATACTGTGAATTTTTGAATTACCTATGGTTGTACAAAAATTGTTCTAAAAAAATTTGAAAGATAATCACAAGTCAAAACATGCATTTGAAAAAATTAGGATATATCTTTACAATAGAAATAAAACAAGAAGTGTCAAAGTGAAATGTCACAGATATTAACTGCCAGATTAACTGCTAGTTAAGGAAATCAAACATTTCATACTTAATAAATTAATATTAATATTCCTATAGTTCAGAAAAGTAAACAAAGAAGCAGAGATGTGGAAAGATGCCCAGGCACATTGTTAGTAATTGGCAGAACCAAGATTTGATTCCAAGTTAGTCTGACACCAAAAACCATGCTCCTAACCTACTAGGATATTGCAGTCACAGTGTACTACATGGCAGGCAACAAAGATATAGCAAGATGTGATGCAACAGCAGCTTTCTCCTTGTCATATATAAGCCCCATTTCTTCATTATGCTTCCATATTAAAACTAAATATTTAATGGATTTGATCTTTATGAGGTTTATTTTTTTCTAAGCTTTACTATTTTACTTGGCACTTAGTAAAATCAACTATACACAGATGCTTAAATCAATAACTACTGCTTGCTGACCAGTTAAATAATTAGATTTTGGCTTCTTTCTTTTTACCATAACTTACTGCAATATCATTACATTTGCTAATTAATTGCTTTCAGCACGTTATTTCTATTTAATAACTAAAATATGTCACATTTTTCAACTTTTAGACCCTTCATCTTCTAATTTTGTCTCAGGAAACTGGTTTTAATTTTTATGGTAATGTTTTTACATAATTCACTTTTAATCTTTTTTACTAATGAAAAATACAGTGATTAAAAATAATTTAATCAAATATGAAATCTCTGAATTACTTTTAAGAAATTTTTCCTCACAATAGAGACTTACTTCTTTTCTTTTAATACATTTATTCCTGTGGAAAACTTATAAATAGAACTTTATTTTGATATTAACCCAATGTCAGCTTCTTCTTGATTTAAAGGGAATTGACTTTATTGACCGTCTTTTTTTTCACACTTCTATCTATTTTTGATTCTCTTATGTCTGAAATCAGTACTCTAGAGTAGCTTAGGGAAAATGGCATGAATAATTAATAGCCAAGATAATAATGACAAGTTTGTTAAGATATTGCTTCAAAACCTTTGTGGCTAGAAAGAGGAAAGAAAGAGAGAAAAGGATGCCAAGAAGAGAATTACAGAAGGAGCTAGGAATGCATTTGACATCCATTCGTAAACTCTCTACATTCCTTATTCACATACTTTTAAATAGAAATTTCAGTGTATTTTCAGCAAAGCACAAACATATTTAATGGGATAACCACTACATACATCCAAAGACCAATTCATAAAACGGTGAAATGGAATAAATGTCAAGCAGTAACAAAATCTATAATATTTCTAAAATTACGGCTACAGAGTTAATAGTTTTCCATTGCATGATTAAACTCTTTTGTTGCTCTTTTAAAAGATATCATACGTATTTTGTGGGCCCTTCCATTTTTCTTAGTCCAGGTTTCAGAATCAGTGAGAGCCCTATAGGGGGAAATTGAAGGTGTTATTGAGCAATATAATGCATAGCATAAATGACTCAGGGAAATGAACTAGAATATAGTCTTTGAAACACATGAAACGGAATCTTTACATACCATTTTAGGCATTGATGGTAAGATGGTAAAAGCAGTGGCTCTACTTGCCAGGCAAAAATAATTTTAAAAACGCAAACAAACACCTTTTCACTGAAAGTTAAATACTTCTGTAGAAATTAAAGATTTGCCACATTCCGAGGCAGTCACTTTTTTAGCGCAAAATAGCAGCAGTGTTTGAAAGCAGTCATGCAAGCAAACAGCCTTTCTTAACCCTGCTCTTTTAATCCATGTAGCTCCTATCAATATTACCCTCTTATAGAAATTCTTGTACAATATAACTATTGAACTTTCTTGACTAGGAGTGTTACTGTACCTGTTAGTCATCCCTATAATGTATTTTGCAATCAGCTAAATCATCAAAGTATTTTTTAACAATGAACAGTTCAGAAGTGACAGATCTACTTTCTTGTTCAGAACTGCTTATCAGAGAATAGATATCACATATGTTTTCCAGGTGTTTCCTATAGTTAGGATACCTTCACAGAAGCGGCTCATGAAAGATAAGGTCATAATAGAGATGAAAAATGTGTGAGCCTCATACACTTACAGTTTTATCATCAGACAAGATAGCTTTGGTTAAAGGACTGTAACAGTCAAAAGCAGAAAACAGCAGCTCATATTGAAGGGCGAGGACATTAAAGTTTAAGATTCAGTTTGTGTTTGCTTTGCCTAATAGCCTCACAATATTGTTTGGCTTAAAACAATTGTTTGGTTACAGCTTATCCAAACAAAATGTCATGTTAAATTAACTCTATGTTGCCAAATTACAGACATGATTATATCTCTAGAAACAAAAATAACAACATGCAATTGTTACCCCTTCATAGCAATATCTAAAATAAATCTAAATGTTTCAACTGTTTGAAAAGAATAGATCCATTGTATTTGTGAATTCCTACCATGGTGTCTAACTCAGCTCTCCCTTTGACTTAATAAATATGTATAATAAAATGTGGGGTTTTGCCATGTTTTGGATAGTTATATTTAATATATAATTATTATTTTTTAAATGTATGTGACTTTTTAATAACTCATTTGGGGTTTTCTATTTAACATGTCATTATTTTGATAATAGCCTTTTTCAGACCCCAGAATATGAAAATTAAACAGATCAAATAAAACAGATCAAAAGAATAGAACCCACATTTGTTTTATTAAACATTCTGAGACCCCAGGTGTGGAACCAGTCCTGAAACAGTTGACAATAGTGTCCAGGGCTAAGTCTGTTATGTTAAGAAGAAACTCAATTTCTACAGTCGATGCATGACTACTGTAATTTGTGGTGTTTTATTATAGCTAGTAAGGGAAAAAAAAACTATTGAAAATACCAGTGTTTATGGTTACTAACATCATATAAGTCACAACTAAAATATTGATAATTTACAAAAAAAGAAGTGATTTATAGATTCTATCTAGAGTACTGACCATTTATTCCTGTTGTCAATATTATCCTCCAAGGGAAAAGATTTTTTTCTCAAAGTTTAAGTTCACTGAAGATTTGTAGCATAAGGGATATTTCTACATGAGGTAATATGAGGCAACTTCTCACCAGTGTATCATTCGAGAATTTTTATTCCTCATTATTTCTCTCAATGAGCACCCAAAAGGGTCAAATATATAAGCAAGTGTGGGAAAATGGGAAAAAAAGACATTCTACTTTAAAAGATGTTTCCGAAATATATACTTCAAAGTTTATATTTAAATGTAAATATATATGTTTTTTCTTACTATCCCTTCCTTTTCCAGCTCCAAGGAAAAAAAAAAAAAAGCTCACTGCAACTAACTCATATCTTTCCAGTCATAGGAAGATTCTACATAACTAAGACATTTCTTGTTCCAAAAAAGAGACACAGTAATGTCTGATGGTCCCTAAATGAGGATATTCTATACTGTAATTTACCTATTCACAGATTTGTTATTCTGCCATCAAGAAACCACTATTCTTTCTGTTTGCTGGCATCTGTCTTTATTTAAGAATATGATTCATAAGCAATCACTCATTAACATAGTGTTCCATTACTACGATATAATGTACTCATTATAAATAGGACCCTATTCAAGCCACCCATTCAAAATGCTAAAGCTAAGAAGTAGCCAATAGAGAATGCATATTCTGGGCCAGCAACTGATAAAGGCTTCACTCCATATCTGAATGCCCTTAATCTAATGCTAGTTGAAAAACCTTAATGATGAATAGCTCTCAGAGCTCACAAATAAGTGATACTTATTTTTCCTTATAGAGCTGGTTTGTTCCTACTGCTTGACCATTAGAATTAGATCTTACTCTTCCATTTTCTCTCTCTACCATGGCTTATGGGAAGCTCAGATTTGCAATTTAATGCTTGAGCTTTCATGATATTGACCTTCTTCTCTTTCACTTCCTCTCATTATTTCCTGTCCTTAGCCATATGATCATTGTCCTTCCTGGTCTCTCTGACCCACACATATCTCTTTTGGGTCAACTCATAGGACAGCCCCTGTTGCTCTCTTTGCATGCTCACCAAGCTGATGTCACCCACAAGCTGAAACCCTATTACTTCTTTTTACCTAGTTAATGTCTACTCAGCATTTGATTCCAGCTCAAGTGTCACATTCTTGAGGACACCTTCTCTGGCCTTCCTCACTAGGTCAAAACACCCTATACCACTTGTGCAATTATTTTATTAATGTCTGCCTCTCTACTATAATGTAAATTCCAGAAGAACCAGGACTTCCCTGTGTTTGCTCACCATTGTATCCATGGCATGTCTCACAATATCTGATATAGCAGGTGTTCAGTAAATATTTATTGGATTAGATAAAGCATGAATGTTGAATGTACTGACTGTCATTATGCTTTGAGTCATTAATTATTCCAATAACCAAGCAAAGGAAATAAATTACATAATTATGTAAAAAATTACATAAGCTGAAAACCCTCCATAGTAACAGAATTTAGAGATGGGCATGTTGCCACCCGACCATAAAGACCATATTTCCCAGCTTCTCTTTCAGTATGGACAACGGGATGTGAGCCAGAGAGTCCTGTGGCCACTTCTAGGAGCCTATCTTACAGCTAAAGATAATCCTAACAGAGTTTCCACACCTATGGGGAAAAAATATTCAAGGTCGTGTCAGCCTCCTTCTAACTCAGATCTGCATCTTGCTTCCAACATCAGGGATAGTCCCAAATGTGTTATCACAAGACACATTTGGACTCTTTTTACCACAAGGTCTTCCCACGGCACCTCCTCCCTTAGTGCCCGGCTGCAGGTGATTACACCAGAAAAACAGATAATATCCACAACATATTCCAGATTTTCAGAAACATGGAGGAACACTTTTCCTCTCTGCTTCACTTTTTCAAACAGTGCTTTCAAAATTAGGCTTTTCGTAAATATCTGTGATCTCTTTAGGCTAAGGGCAACTTGTTCTATAATGATAATAGATTTGGGGTTCAGATATCTAAGATAGATGCAAAAGCTCTTTGAGAATCTTATTGAAGGCTTCAAATAAATTTGAAAGTCAAAACCTGTCTTCTATGAGATCATCCATGTTCACTACTGGCACTAACAGGGGTTGATTCAGGCTCTGTGGGACCTGAAGCTTATACAACTCGGGGGACCCTCCTTAAGAAGAAAAATACAAAGTTATAATTACAAAATTAGGTGTAAGGCTTTGGAAGGAGTCTGTACAAGGGAGGGATTCTCAAGTTTAACCTGCGTTAACCTCACAGAAAATCTGTCTCTGAGCAGAAAGGTAATTCTGACCTTTCTTCTCAGATGAATGGTACTGCCCCAAACACTCAAGTGTTCAGAAACTATTGTCAAACTAGCTTCAGAATTCAGAAGCAACGTCCAATATATATTTGTATTATTCAAGTTTCAGAATTGCCCAATGCTATATTGAACTGCTGAAGGTCTATCATTTGATAGAAAAATAATTAAAAAATTGTGAAATAAACTAAAAAGGAGAATGAGTACATCTAATTCTTATTTGACAATGTTAAATGTAAAAAACATAAGATATTATGAACACTATATAATTTTTCAAAATGTATTCCTTTTATTAATCATTTGATTTTTTTTTTCTATTCATGGTGTTCTTTTATTGTGGAGAAAACACATTCTTTTCTAAGCTGTCCTTCCCTTAGGACATAAGCTATGTTTATTTGTTCATTTTGTTTCAGTATCATTTTGCATTTTTGTAGAATTATTGTTTCTTGTTAAGAGCTACTGTATTTTGGTATTCCCTTTGGTAGTCAGCCACCAATGCAGGATATAGGAGCACAGGATGTAGAGATCAAATGAGGCAGATGCATGCTGGTGAATAGTTTCCACACTGGAATGAAGCACATTACAATAAGGAAGCTTAGGAATGAATGCACTGTTTCCTTAATCAGCCCAAACTTAACATTATCTCCACCCTCGTATAAATTTCTTTCTCTAATATGAACATCTGTTTTCTTTCCCTTACTAGGGCACTGTATCTTTAAGAAATGAGATCATTCTTTATACAGTCCTCTTTCTGCTACTATACATACACAGTCGTGTACAGGCACACGTACATTACATTACCAGAAACAAGTAACAGGTTCCCAGTGTTGATTCACTAATCTGGGCCATAATTTGCATTGAAAAAAAATACAGCTTATCTAAGACCCAAAATTTAGTGTCTGGTGCTAATGCTATGGCAACAATAGAAATTCCTACAAATCCCATTGTTAAATAGGTGCGGGGGGACAAAGTGTTTTATATACCTGTACTATAGATTTCCACCGTGATAAATCTGTATTTTAAAAAATAAGCCTTAAGGAGACCTTCCCTTCTCACTATCAGAAAAATATAATCACAGCCTACTGTCTGTGCAATTCCACTTTCCATCTCTGCTATGTGCATGAGACTTGGTAAGATACAGCCACTGTCAAGTTTCAGAACAGTTCCTTGTCTAATCTTTCTACTTCTCCAGATCTTTGATATAGAACCTGTTAGAATGTATTGCTTACTTTTCTAGTTCCTATGTTTATCTCACTTCCACTCTTACCATCTGTTCTACTGCATTTCCTTCAGAAAAGTGAAAAGTTTTCACAGTGCCCAGAGCTTTCCCTACAAACAATGCCCTCTTCCCCTCTTTCTTCCTTCCTTCCTTTCTCTGCTTTTTATTTAGTCTTATTCTGTGTTAAGGTCAAACTGTTTTAAAGAGTTCACGTTGCAAACATTTCTACAGGGCTCAAGTTCCTATCCAAATAGTTTTGATGGATTTGTAAACATTCCTGCCATTTATTGTTGGCTTCTGTCCAAGTACACACATTTTGGTGTGTCCTCCCTCTTTTGAATTACCTGAAAACAACATCACAAGAAACAGGCAGTGAGAAACTGTAACTTATTGCATGCCTGTAAAACGGTAACATAATAATTCGGTTAGTATTATGAGACTGTAAGATCTTTCAATATAGCTCCATGCATTATAACAAAATGTCAACTTGTTTATATTGACAGAGAGTCTTTAAAGAGGTGCCAAAAGATAGGAATATTTTAAACACATTCCTAATTCATTTTTTAGTTTCTCTGTTTATTTCTTAGTTTTGTGTTTGTCCTTATTTTTGACTGACACAATGTGTTTAATCAGTGTTTATCAAAGAATGCCAGGTTAAAATACTTGAAAAAGTGAATTTTATATTTCATATGCCCAGCCTTCTTCAAATATGTGTTCATCTCTTTCTAAGAGAATTATATAATAGTAGATATCAGAAAAAAAATTAATTTTCTATTTTTATTAAGTACTGATAAGGCTAATTTTAATTCAGTATTAACCTTTAGTAGTTTTGTGACTTTGGCCAAGTTATTGAACCTCTGGAAGTCACAGGTGAAAACAGCATCTACCCTGTAGGAGAGTAAGCTGATTGGAGATGATACACGTACAGCAAGATGTCTGACTTTCAGGAGCAGTCAGCAAATGAAAGTTGTTATTACCATTATTATAATTATTATAATTGGTATGTAGTTTCAATGTCAATCTGTGGAATCTCATTGAACTACAAAAAAAAGAAGCTGAAACTGCAATCTGCATCCGTTATCAGTATTTACTTTATTGATGCAACACATTCAGTTATTTTTACTTGACCTTTTAAGAACAACAAAAAAGTGACTAAGTTTATTACTATAATTAAATTCATCATACCACAGCTTTCTACATTTCCCATTACACATTCTATGTTTAGGCCTACCAGAGATAAAGATTATCCCATCAGGTAATGGATGGGCAAATGCTTTAATATTGCCTGTTGCTTCTCAAATGATAACAAAAACATTGTGAGAAATTTTACATACTAATAAGAAAATGTACATTTATATGAGAAGATTAAGAGCTTTGAAAATCTTATTTAATTTAACCTTAAAATATTCCAATGCAGAACCAAGAAAATGTCTTTAAGTCATTTACGAAGTTTAAGGTTAAAAAGGAGAGGAAACATGGCTACTTCCAAGAGATCAGTTTCTCTAAAATGGTAACATTTTATCCTAAATCATAATGTGACCAACAGTCAGATTCAGGCTTGTCAACTACATTAATTCCA
>NW_012147841.1:7549645-7550708 GCF_000956105.1 Propithecus coquereli
TTCATACAAAATGCCGTTGCTAAAATATGAAGGAAGATATATAGTAAATGTGTGTGTATCCTCAGTACTCTCCCCTGATAATGTGTCAAAATATCTTCTTCAGAGAATTTAGACCTTCTAGTCTTATCTTTGTAATCTGAACTATTAAACTATCCTTTGTTTAATAAGAAAAAATATTTCATATTCAAAATTTTTATGCTTGGGACCCACTAAAGTCCCATTAATTACTAGATTTTGGTCATGGCTAGACTTTCAGACAAAGGAACATTGCAAATAATCCAATCCACTTTCCTGTATATATCAACAATTTTTGAGTTACAAATTATTTATAATATGTGCTAAAGCATGTTTCATCAATGAACCTAAGGCAAAAATATTTCTCTTCAGAGGACTATTCCTTACATGCTTTTTCAATAATGACATTGGCATCATTAACCATTTAAATGCTTCTACTGCTTTCATAGCTAATCTCTCCACTTCCCCATAACCGGAAATAAAACATAACTGTGTGTCACTGAGCCAAATATGTGAATTTCTATAGGAAGATTAGTTTCTAATTTTCCAGAGAGAAAATTTCCCCTTTCCATTGTAGCTAATCAACTTAAGTGAAAAATGGATAGCATCCCCTGTACAACCTCAAGGAGATGAAACATCTGTCAAAGAGTTGTCTTCCCTTCCTAACAGCTCCAGCTGACTTCAGTGGGAATTCCCTCATCTCACATTCTGTGAGAGTAAAATAATGAAATTCTTTTCCAATGAAACAAGGCCACAGTAATTTCAATTAGTAATATTCCTATTTATCCTGAAAAATACAATGTGAAAATAAGATTCCCACTCATTATGACTTTGTAGTTTCAAACTAAACATCAGAGAATTAGTTTTTTATAATACATGTAGTATATATTACATATTTAGTATGGCCTCCATATCACATATTAAATATTATTTTATATACATTTGACATTTTTTAAAATTTCCCAGTGCTCTCTATGTATCCAATAAAGGGCTGATAATAAGAATCTATCTAGAACTCAAAAAAATCAACAAGAAAAAATCTAACAAC
>NW_012147841.1:7550997-7554553 GCF_000956105.1 Propithecus coquereli
GGAGGTCCCTGCCAAGCAAAGCTGGGGGCTGTTCAATCAGCCCTATCAGTGCTCCATCAGTGTCTCCAGTCCAGCCAAATCCAGAGAAAACAAGGAGTCAAAGATTCAGGTCAATAAGCTTATAGGCGATTTGCACAAACAGCTCCTCCAGCAAGGTAAAAAACAAAGTCATATTGGCTTTTCTTTTTTATTCCTTCTCTTTGAACTCCCTGGTCCAAACACACCCTGGAAATGTCAATGTTATATGCAAGAATTTAAAGAGCTGAGCTTCTTAATCCTGTTAAGAAAAATGGAAAAAAAGTTGCCTGTAAAGATCCCCTTCCTTATTGAACTCAAAGTGATTATGGTAGAGCTGCCTTCTGTGGATTCAGATTCCAGTTACCCAGACATCAGAGAAGGCAAAACCATGTCATTAAAGGTATATCCAAGGAGGAATGAAACCACCTTGATTGAAAGGGGTTTATAAAATATAGCTAAATAGACTCTCTAAATTAAAAAAAAAAAAATAGAAAGAAAAGAAGAAAATAGGACACAAAATAGTGTGATGTTTGACACTCGATCAAATGAAAAACAATTACTACTTCCACAGCCAAATCTGCATAAAGGTATATTTAAAAAAAAAAAATTCTTTTTCTCAGTATTAAGGATCTGGATAATATTTTTGTTGCTTTAGCTTAACATTTGTGGGGGTAGGGTTGGAAGCATTAACGTCAATAATCTAGGTTTACGTTTGTTACCTCAGTCTAAGGAGAAATATGGCTTTTCTTCCATTATTTCTTAATTTTCAGACAGAGCTACACAACTACACAAACAGAAAGAAAGGAAGATTTTTTGGGGGAAGCATTTCAATAAGTCTGGCAGCCTATTGGCAGAAATATTAATAGCTAAGCACATGACGGAAAAGGTTCTGCTTTTCGTGCCTCCTACTCTTTATC
The DNA here is from genome assembly GCF_000956105.1 of Propithecus coquereli. NCBI lineage: Eukaryota > Metazoa > Chordata > Mammalia > Primates > Indriidae > Propithecus > Propithecus coquereli. The sequence continues at coordinate 7,551,933 of NW_012147841.1, forward strand.
TTTCTGACCCAAGGATATGGAAAGATATAGAAAACACACCCAAATTTGCTATTGTGGAAAGGAGCAAAGTGACTCATATCAACCTTAAACACCCTTGAACTGCTGTTCTGGAAACTACATTAATGAGCTACGGATGGAGTTCATCAAGACCTTTGGCTAAAGGAACAATTCTGATCGGGGTTATCTGTATCTCCTGACAGCATCTCCAATTTACCTGTTTCGGTTTCCTGTTTAACCTTTACTTTGGGCAGAACTTTCTTCCCCAGGAATATACCAACTATGTAGTGACCACTCCTCTTGTCCCAGTGATACCTTAGCTCTGCTCTGTGGCTCAACGGACCACATCTGTTCTTCACGATTCTGTCCCCCAAGACTTCCATAGTGTTGGGAATCTAACAGATTCCTGGAGCCACACGTTCCACAGGTATGACTACACCCTTCCTGCTCCCCAGCTCTCTGCTGTCCTCTTCTGGTTTCCTGCAACGCCAGCCTCACGGGTACTAGACATCATTCATTAATCAGTGAGTCCTGGAAGCTCATTCCTCTCCCTCAGGTCTCCCCTCAAAGTTCTTCCCCATCACTCTCTATGAAACAGCATGTGCGTGCGTGCACACACAAACACAGGGCCGCGCTCTTACTCTTGCCTCTTTGATTTTTCTTCCTGGTGCTCAACATCACCAACATATTATAAAATGTGATTTGAGCGCTCATTGTCTGTCTCTCTCCTCCTGGATGTGGAGATTGACTTTTGTTTACTGCTGTATCCCCAGCACCAAGAAGAAGGTCTGGCCTAAAACAGATGCTTAGTACATGGGTTGAGTGTATTGAATTTGATCTAGTGAGCAAAAGCGGAAGCTTCTGCCAACCCAGTTAAGTATCTGATTAAGTTTGCTCTTGGTTTGGTATTAATTACTTCTGGGGCTAACACTGATTCCAAATCTCAGTAGCCCAGGTTTTATTCGGTTTTCCTTAATATGCTTTACATTTTTCTGTTTTAAAGGGTCTTTAAAATAACCTTTACTTTCTGAATACTACCTATATGGACTCTTTTTGAATGTGGTGAGAATGTCCATTGTTAACACCTATCTTTTTTTACAGCTTTCCATCATGTCTCCTGTTTTTAACCCAAATCTTTCCAGATCAAAGAGCTCTAATTTTAGTTTATCTCTCTTAGGTATGAACTGTACCCAGTGATTTCTCTGACCATGCTCCATTTCTAGATACTAGGACATAAGGATTTTTGTCTTCCAAAAACAACTTTGATGGCATCATCTTCCCTTTCAGCCTTTGTTTGGGGATCATAACATCAGAGAACAATTCATAAGGACTCTCAGTAACTTTTCTAGACAATCATGATAGATAATTCAAAGTTCACTGACATGTAGTTTCTTTGGAGTTGTTTTTTAAATAGTATTACATTCGACCAGCCTACAGTGACATTTATCTGATATTTTTCTTCCTGTTTACATATCCTGTGACATTCCCTTGGAATGTATCCCAAAACATGTTTATTTCACTTTGCAATTATTAAAGTGAAATAATTAATTAATAATTATAAACCGGGTTTAGGACTGCTCCATGCCAACCTCACTAGGAGACTTACTGTCTCAGTTTATCCCAGAATTACTAATCTATGAAAGAGTTCTCACCTGCCAGCAGGGACATAAAACTAAAAACTACCAAGTTGCTTTCCAGGCCACCTATATTTCAATTTATATTGGTTTGCTCAGTTCTACACACGCATTGATATACTTCCATGTCTAGTGCATAAACCAGAAGAAAGGCAGAAAAAATAACTGAAGCAAAAAATTCAGAACCACAGGAAATATGAAGCACTTATGGACCCAGCCGTGATGTCTTCGTCATCTGTAAATTCAAGGAAATAATTCTTGCTTGTTTCCTTCCTCTCAGAGATACTGTAAGGCAAGATGCCAGGCAGTCTAAACTCATGAACAGAAGAAGATGTAAACTGCAAGTATTCCTTCATATTTTTATAAAATGTTTAAAATCTAAAAGTATCAAAGCAAGTTTGAAGTAGCATCTTTTTTATAAACGTAGTTCATTTAATTTCGAAGATGAAAAATAGGAACATGAAATATGCAACTAATCCAAAGTAAAAAGTGACAGAGGAAACTTCAAAAGAATTGTCAGGTTAAGATTTTAGGACTGCAACTATAACAAGGGTATCTCTGAGACAGATTCATATAATTAAGAATTGTATACATTAAAGCTAACATAAAATTTTGACCAACATTTTTGGACATTTCTGTGGAATTTACATTCTAAGAATGATTTGGGTAGTATTTAATCACATGGTTTACAATAACTAGCAACCTTACTAATATGAATAAATGCTTTGAGACTTGTAGAAAAACTTACCCTTTAACAAAAATATAGATAATATCCATGTGGAACTGAGGAAAAATGTTATAGTAATAAGAGTCATTGAAGAGCTCTAATTTTAGTTCATCTCTGAAACACTGAAAATATCCTTTATAATGCAGAAGCTCAATTTCAAAAGGAAGTAAGAACTTTACATATGATAAGTTATGTCTCCGTAGATGTACAAAGAATAGAGTTTTTTCTTTTTCATTTAAAATATTACAATAGTGTGTGACTGC
>NW_012147841.1:7564724-7565815 GCF_000956105.1 Propithecus coquereli
TTTTATGAAATGAAAAGTGGTTTTCTAATGAAAAAATGTAATTTGTATTTATGTGATACTTTTTCAGTAATAAAAATACAACTCCCTTAGAGAGAATGAGAATGAGGCGCACTACATTAATGGACCTATTTTATTGAAAGGAAAGGGAGGGCTGTAGTTGTTCAGACCGATCTGAAGTGGACTACGTGGGAATACCACTGGGCTGATTGTGCATTTCTGAGTGACTCTAAAGAATCGAAGTATCCAACTCATTTTACGGAGCAGAAGCCTGCATTTGCTCCTAAAGAAGTAATGTGGCATTTTATCCAAAGAACACAATTATGGTAATTTGTACTAATTGTCACTCATGGCAGCCGTCTCATCAGGCAGACTCACTACTTAAAGGCTTAGGCAGCCTCTCTCTCTCTTAGTTTTTAGAAATGTGCTACAAAATTTTCAGGGCCCAAGGATAAATCTTACAAATAATTTTATATAGTGCATTTATTACAATTTTGTGAATAAATAGGGGCAAGTACATATGCCATAGTGGAGTATGTGTATTCCCAAAAAGCAAGTTTCAAAGGACTGAATTCATATGATGCATTTACGTGGATAGAATTAGTTGCATGGGGTTAAATTAAGGCACAGCTGATCAAACAATTCCTTACAGAGTCTCATCGTCCTTTTTAAAATTTCTTTTTCCTTTTTTTCTTCAAAAGAATAAATGTTAAGAAGGATGCCCTAATTCCAAACACTCTGGTCATATCGTGTTTTATAACAGTCCTTATATTCACGCTTGAGGGTTAAAAAAAACATGGATTCTGTTTATGTGTACAAACCACATTCAAAAGTCATGGATTTCATACTAGAGTTTATCTCTTATTAACTATTTTCAGTTTAAAATTTATAACATTTCACCTTTTAGAACAATGATGGCAAATGGCAAAACATGCAAAGAATATATAAAATAGTAATAATGTAAAATATTGTAATTCTTAAATCATTTATCTGATAATTTCAAGAGATAAGTTTAATTGTTAGTGCTAAGTCTAATGAGAATGATAACAGAATATTTACTAAAATCCATACATTAGCTCTTTTAACCATGAGAA
>NW_012147841.1:7565865-7568795 GCF_000956105.1 Propithecus coquereli
GCAATACCACTATTAGGCATCTACCCAAAGGAACAAAAGTCATTCTATAATAAAGACATCTGCACTCGAATGTTTATGGCAGCACAATTCACAATTGCAAAGATGTGGAAACAACCCAAGTGCCTGTCAATCCATGAATGGATTAATAAAATATGGTATATGTATACAATGGAATACTACTCAATTATAAGAAACAATGGTGATCTAGTACCTCTTTTACTTTCCCGGATAGAACTTGAGCCTATCCTCCAAAGTGAGGTATCACAAGAATGGAAGAATAGGCACCACATGTACTCTCCATCAAACTGGCATCTTCTGATCAACACTAAGGTGCTCACACAGTAATAATATTCTTTGGAGATAGGTGGGTTAGGAGTGGGTAAACTCACAACTAAAGGATGCAGTGAGCGTTGTAGGTGGGGAGAGGGCGTGTCTCAAATCAGGGTTGGGATGTGGCAAAGTCATAACATGTAACCAAAATGTTTGTACCCCCATAATTTCCTGAAATAAAAAAAAAGAAAGAAAAAAATAAAAAATAAAATTTCCAACTGTTCATCAAATAATAATATCTACTGAATAATGTTAATAATAATTGTAATTCAATATTTTTTCTTAGTTTCTAAAGGACTATCATAATTTTTCATGTGTTAGGACTCTGGTTAGTGTAAATGGAGGTTATCATCTTAACAGGATAGTTATGTCATCATGTAAACATTTGCCATAATTCCATTTTCTTCCAGGAGGTGAACTTAAAACTTGGAGTTCTATATTCATTCATTAAACATAGCCCTTAACCAGTGATCTTCCTAAAATTTAAATATTTGTAATATTAATAATACCTATCATTACTGCCTCCCTAGATTAATTAAATTGACAAAAATGTCTAAAATCCATACATTAGCTCTTTTAACCATGAGAACAAAAAGAACTAACTCTTAGTTCCTTCTCTTTATTGCAATACTGCAACATACGGTAGGTACTCTACAATGCACCTAAGAGTGTATTTCCTGATAAGGAAAGGAAATAATATATCTTCAAACATAAATTTAAAACTTCTACATCTCCAGCCAGCTCTTATATTTATTGCCATAGATACATCAAGAAATGATTCCAACATCTAGAACAACTAAGGAAAATATTAATTTGGCCTGAATTGAGTCAGCATTGGGAAAGAAGGCCTATTCTGTTTGTACTTTTTTGATTTTCAGCCAACTCTCTGATGTAGGAGACAAGGACCATGATACAAGGCCATCTTGAGGTATATGGGAGTTCATGGTTAAGGAGGTTTCCTGAACATCAGTGTGTCTAGATACTAGTCCTGCCATTCTGTTTCCACAGTTTTAAGGCCTTGGGTTCTACTGACCACAGGGATGGGAACTGGATGACATCTTTTGTTTCCAACACACCATCAACAGGAGAAAGTGATACTGGAATTTTTAATAGTATGTATCAAATATATACATGGCCCCCAAGTATGTGTATTGGTAGCTTTTTGATAAGCTATATCAACATTCTTGATTTGAAACTGTGAAATCTGATCAAAAAATTCAAATACACACAAAAAAGTCAGTTCATTTTGCCTAAAAGAACCACAAGTCTGAATAAAAAATGGTGCATACACAAACACAGGCAGACACACTAAGACAGACACACAGACTCACAGGCACACACTTCCAATCATGCCCTATGCAAAAGCAGCTGTTCTAAAGCAAGGAAGTGACCCAAACACTTATGAAACCGTGCATTGGTGCAACAGGAGACAGAAAACCCACAGTAAAATCAAATAAAAATAAATAAATAAAAGAAAATCAAGAGAAACTTTAAACTGATTTATGGAAAATATAAACAAATGTGTATATGTGTCCAGTGAGGACACAGTCACTGGCGAGGCCACCTCGTTCCAATTCATGGTTGGAAATAAGCTGAGATATGTCTCAGGTGCTTTTTGAGTTAAATGTTAATGTGTCAAAGAGGATCTAGACTAAAGAAAGAAGGTGCATTTTCTTATTCGACAGTATCCAGAAAGCTCCATCCTCAGTGTTGAAAGTCAACATCAAACTCCTAAGGCATTCAATTTTCAAAAGGAGTGATCCAGAACCTTAGGTAGGGCCTCTCTCTGCCCTATTCAGAGTTTATACTCAATGCCTAATTTAATGCCTTGCCAACAACTGAAATTCAATAAATAATTGTTGAAAGAATAAATGAATAAATGATTAACATTAAATGTATTATAGTTAATTGGTCAATAACATGAAAATGTGCATAGTTAGCTAGCCAATCAACACGAAAATGTTTGCTTCAATATAAAAAATGACTTGTTACAGTAGTGGAATTACTTTTGTCCCTCAAAATAACATTTTAGGTTTAAAAAACTTTGTACATATTTTCAGACCGTTGAATTACGTGTCAGCACTCTGAGCAGTTTGATTCCATCCTATTGTACATTTTTTAAAACGTTACAAAATCATCTAAGTGGACTCACATATTACATCTGACCATCAATGATTACCTTTGTTACAAAAGTATTCCACTTCTTCACAGCTCAGATTTTCAGGCCCAAATTCTGTGGAGAAGCTTTCCTCCAATGGAAAGTCTCCTTTTGAAATGATGTCTGTTTCCTCTGACGGACACTCTTCTTCCTCATCTTCAATGGCATCTTCAAGCGGCCCTTGAAAAAGAAACAAGGACACTGTACCAAAAACATCCAAGGAAGAGAGTGAAATAAAATCCTTAACTAGAGACCTTTTGATTACAGTGGCAGGGAAAAGCTCTTCCAAGTAGTACCAGTAAGGGGACTCGCACAAGGTAATGCCACCTCCATATTCACAAGAAGCATTGACCTATGATGAGAAGTTCAAGGCAGCCATTTTCTGAAGTTATGACAGATAAAGCAAACTGAATCTCCAATTCTTCCCCCACCCCCACCCCCA
>NW_012147841.1:7578451-7581665 GCF_000956105.1 Propithecus coquereli
TTAATGTTGGAGGCAGTTTATTCCACTTGACAGTGTGAAAATCCGGAGTTCTTTCCTGGCTATTCAAAGCACTCTCAACCTGCTAGAAGAAAGCTTGAAGATATCGGATCACACAAGCAGGAATTTTTTTCTCCAAAATGAGCACTGCTATCAAAACAAAAACATTAGTAATATGAACGCAGGACATTAGATTTTTAAAAGCACTTATGAGTAAGAACAGAAAGGATTTTAACCTAGCCATAGAATCCTTTATAAATAAAATATGGCTGATAAATATTTATTAAATGAATTAATCAAAATTTATAACTTTATAGATTTCTATGGGAAAATATGTATATATTTTCTTTAAAAATTTCAAAGCTCCATCAAAATACAGCTATTATTCATATATAACAAATTAAATTCCCCAAACTACTAAACATGCTTATATCAAAAAACTAGTTGATAATACCCTATATGGTTACACAGCAAAGTTAAATTTGTGCAAGTAAAAGAGAAGTGATGTTTAAAGTCATTTTTAAAACAGATATAAAACAATAGAAAAAAATGAGGCATATAATCTTTTAACTCCAGAACAGATTTATATTTCAAAGACAATATAGAGGTTAATTTAAAAAAAAAAAGAAAATCAACAACAGAACCATGAGAAAAACAATGAATATTAAACAAAGGACTTTGGTGACCAACTTTCCTAAACAATTTCACAAGACAAAGATGAATTAAGGCTAATCCTTAAAAACATTCAACATACATTTCTTTGTCTCATATACAACGCTATGGCTACATGCAGGAAATGAAGTAGAAAATATAAACTCACTGCATAGATTTAGGGGAAAATCATTTAATTAGAGGAAAAATCAACAAGAAAAAATTACATCAGGTTTTGGTCCCTGTACATGTAAACTTTTTTTTCTTCTTAACTAATAAAATTTGAATCGAATCCACAGCCCATCAAATAGATCAATTTCTCTTTTTTTAATCCTCCATTTTAATAACCCCCTTTCTGACTCTGCCCTATTAAAGTGATATTTACCTGTGCAATTATTGATGTAACATTCCAAAAAATTTAATAAAATAACTGCTTTCAAAATGATGTCTGACTTCATTGACTGATTACAAGTAGTTGATTAGCAAATAATGTTTCTCAAAGTGTGGTCCCAAGACCAGCAGCATTAGCATCTGCTGTGAACTTGCTAGAAATGCAAATTAATTATCAGACCCTACCCCAGATCTACTGATTGAGAAACTCTGCCAGTGGGGCCATAAATATGTGTTTTAACAAACCCTGTGGGTGATTCTGATGTATGCTCAAGTTTGAGAACAACTGTGCTGGAATACGAATGCTATGCCAAAGTTACTTTGTGACAATATAAATTATATTTATTATGGTACTGTCATTTAGTAGAAACAGTACAATAATTTTCAGTTTGTACAGGTTTCATGCCTCAATTATGGATAGACACTTTGTGTACAGCATCTGATGATCTGTGATCAAACTACTTTTCACCTGGACAACTCCTGCTCAATGGCAGGTTAGGTTTCCTTATTGAGTGCTGGTTAATCCTGCTCCCAAATAATGTCAAAGAGTCCAGAAAATGCTCAAATAACATCTTGCAGATGATTCTGGGATAGAATAGACCTACGGGCTGATCCCAAATGTGACTTCTCCTTACCTGCCAGGAGTCCTGGATAATGCAAACGCTTGACCAGGATGTTTTTTTCACTAAAGAATCCTCTACTGTCTGGCTACAATAGACCAGAGAATCATATAGTAGAAATTCTTCTTTTTGATTAATTTCTTTCCATGTGTTATGTTATTTCTTATATATAATTGATTTTGGGCTTTTGCTCATAGCTGTACATCTTTTTTATATCTGTACCAACTGCTGTCCTTCAATCAAGAAAGTTGAAGGAAATTACCTGAATTTCGTTAACTTTATTAAAAACGTGATCTGTGAATATTTAAATTGAGTTTTGAAATGTTAATGCAAAAAAGAAGATATTAGAGAATTTTTAATGGAGGGTTCAATTTGACCATACACCATTTGTAAAATGAAGGAGAAGGGGTCAGGTCTTATTCAAATTGTTTCTTTAGGGGGGAAAAATATATTCTTTAATCTTAGAAAAATGGAGTAATATTCTTTGCTACAAAGTCTTTGGCGATTTTTATAAATGGCAGTATTAATAATTTTTGTGTATAAACATGAAAATTATTTAAATGTTTTTTCCCCTGAAATGTCTTGCTTTTGGAACTTTCAAATTAACTGAACGATGCTAACAGGAAAACAACAATTTTGCTTAGAACCTAAGCAAACCTTAAAAGCAGCAACTAATCTTACATAGTAGGTTAAACTCTGATATCACAGAAAAAATAAAGTCAGGGGAAGAAATACAGACAAATTTGAACTAGAATCTCTAATGACTAATTTACTCTCAGGAAGTAACTCAGGCATTGAGAAAATTCAGTTCATTAGTGAATGCCTTGTGCATTGACCCAGGAACTTAGTGACAGAGATGGCATTGAAATTCAAATATTTTGTAATCAGGTCTCAGTCCAGAGCCCCATAAAGCTATCTGAGTTTATTGAAGATGGTAACTCTATCATGAAAAAATATGAAAGTATGTTCATTACCAAAAGGATACATTTATATGATTGTGATATATTTCAATAATAAAAAAGCCCCTAACTAGAAATCTGTACAAAAGATGAAAGACATTGTATACGAGTTTGCTCTCCTTATGAAATGTTCATGTATTTATTCATTCATTCATTCATTCTTTGTTCACTCAACAATTATTCATTGAGGGTGCTAAAAGTGGCAGGCACTATGTTAAGCACCGCGATAACAGCAGTGTACAAAATGACATAGCCTCAGCCCAAAAGGAATGGATAATTCAGCTAAGAAGACAAACTTTATGTGCATATGGTATGCGATTGATTAAGAAAAGAAGCAAACAAACAAAAACTCTGTTTTAACAAGAAGGAAGGGCAGAAAAGTCTCCCCATATACATTTTTCTTATTTTCTCTGTTATAATTCTAGCTTACCCACATTTGCAACTGGAAGCAGCAACTATGATACCTTGTATTTAACCATGGCACTTAACATTTACTCAAATAAGAATTTTTCAGTTGAATTTAATTGTAATAGAGTTGGAGATCAAATCAAGGAGAGACGATACAGGCCAATTTTGTTTTTAATTCTAGACACATAG
>NW_012147841.1:7581715-7584573 GCF_000956105.1 Propithecus coquereli
AGGTGACCATAAACTAACATTTTAAAAGGGTAAGAGACACTTGAAGCGCAAGTACAATTAATAGCACCAATGAAGGAGGGAATGAAGGAACCTCCCGTGTATGGATTAGTGGGCACAGAAGTCCACTTCAGAAAAATCACCACACATAATTTGACACAAATAATAATATCTACTCAGAAAAGGCTCACGACTGAGCTCCATGTGCCCTCATGGAGAAAATTACTTCTGATTGAGGCCACTTGGCAGGCAAGTGTGAGGAAATCTGAATTTCAGCTCTTCAATTGCTTCTGATTTACAGATATTCAAACGCACTCAGCAGAATTAATGGTCTCAATGTTTATAAGTATAAATATTTACCTCATTTAAAAATGCTAATAATTAATTGTACATCCTAAAGCTATGAATACAGTGGTGCTATATGTCAGGCCCATAATGCTGTTAATTGCCTCTCATAATAAATGAGTAGGCATCCTTTCATATTTTATACCGGATAAATAATGGAGATGACTGGGAAATTCTGGTGGGTGCAAAGTAGTACTTCCCTTTTCAGAGAAGAGAGACAATCATGTACTTAGGACCCATTAGAAAGGGCCATAGCTACCTTTGTCCTCTGGAGAAAAAGATAAAGATCTACGAGAAGGGTTGTGCATATTCATCACACCTGACGACACTGCTGGACAGCCCAATGTACGGGGAAGCTTTGCCTTTAGCCAGCACCAACGGCTGCAAGCTGGGCCTAAGGTGAGTGTGTTGGAGGATTTTTCATTTGGTGGTTGTTTCAAAGAACTCAAATTGGTAAAGGACAAATGGGATGTTCAAGGTTAAGTAGTCATACCCTGTACACTAGTACTGTAATCATTAAATGAAATGAAAATAAAGATGTGGATTTGCATGGGTAAGAAGCAGTTAGAGGAGCTCCCCCGGATAAATGAATTTATGAGAAAATTGTTCCTACAATTTCAAAGGGTTAAAGAAATTCCTGAGATGCATCTATAGCCACTAGAGTAAGAGCTAGAAGGTGACGAAGAAAATTTGAGGGAAACATACAAAAGATATTGAAAGAAAGAAAATGAAAATAAGCAGTACAATGAGGAAATGCAAGAAATGAAAAAGACTGACATAGTGAACATTAGATTAAACACGTGTCTATCAGTATACGTTGTCTTGATAATAACATTCTACGTTAGCAGCCTACTATAAACAGAACAACCCCCAACTAAATGTCAGATTGTCTTTGTTCAGATAAATTCAAAGCACTTCAGAGTAAGAGGCATCCAAAAAAGAAATTAAATTCTACAAAAATTAATATACATTGTCATGTATGAACAGGGGAAAGAAATATGCCAAATACTATGGTTCTGATGCAATATTCCCCCCAAAGGTGTCCTTTCTCTTAAACACTTATTGGCTTTAATTTATTATACATTAATTTAGTTTGGTGTTGCATTCCTTTTGATTAAAACCAGACACTGTCATAATGGAAATATAGAGAGCATTCAATCTCCTCTCCATGCATTAATATTCTAAGCATTCTAGAAGCCGCACAAGACTAGCCACCTAGCAAAATGAGATTGTTTCAGAATACTGGGCAGCCTTGATTGCAACTGACAGGTGGGAAGAAAGGCACATTAAAATATTATCATTCCCAATAATTACAATAATCCATCACAGTGTGCTCAGAAATTCTGCTAGGTGAGTTTCTCCTGAAAATACAAATATTTCCAAACCTTTTTATTTCGATGCTTTTCAATGTATGCCATTTTGGATCATTTTTATATAAGATAGCATTATTAATACCAAAAATTAAAATTTCCATCACAAACTTTATATAATTTTGCCTGTGCACAGAACAAATAATCCAAACCAATGGAATAAATTTTTGGAAATCATAATGAATTAATGAAAATGGTGATGCTCTCCCCAAGTTGCCAGCTCCTATTTTGTGCTCTTTTAAAGTCCTTGCAAAAAATCCATTCAGACAAAGGAATGAGAAGACAAAAAAAGCCCTCTAATGTATATAACACAATAAGAAACCTCCAAACCTCACAATTTAAGAAATAATATATGCCATGCTTTAATTATAACATTATAATTGAGCCACAATTGTCAGGTGATGCTACCTTTCAAAATGCAAATATAAAAATATAAATTAAGAATAAACAAATTCGGGTTCAGGTTTAATATGTAAATACACGAATCTATCAAAACTCTATATTGGTATATGCTATTTCAATTGATAGGTAAAAGGGGTTAAAATGGAACTTTTCACTCTAAACTTGTGTTACAATTTCTATAGGTGAAGAAAATAAAGCAGTGGACTGATATTTAAACTGGATGTTTTGTTGCCTAACGCTCTGCATTCTTGCCTCATGTTTCTGTTAATTTCAGGATAACATTTATGAAATACAAAATATAAAGCCCTTCTAATAGGGAAAAAAATTAGTATCATATGTTCTCTACATATCTGCCCCGTTTGTTCAATTTGAAATAGGAAACACAATAACTCAACTCTAAATTAAAAAGCTGGATCGCACAAGAATGTCCCCCTCCTCTGCTCATTATGGAGTAAGAACATTTCTAGTTTTAAAGTACTAACATGTTTTACTAATTTTATCTGGGGCATATTTTGTGGCTTTCAGTAGTTCCTCTCTTAGAGTTTTCAGCTGCTACATGCAGACTTTCTCATGAACCATTACCCTGTAGGCACACCTCAAAATGCATCTCACTCGGTTCCTATTACATTTGTCTCATGCATATCCCACAGAGCCATTTAATGAGAAGGGGCAGAGAAGAGGGATGCTCTTTGGACAGTGCAAATCCATACCAACTCATGTAATTGAGCTTAACAGCAAGAATAA
>NW_012147841.1:7586250-7592030 GCF_000956105.1 Propithecus coquereli
TTAATGTTGGAGGCAGTTTATTCCACTTGACAGTGTGAAAATCCGGAGTTCTTTCCTGGCTATTCAAAGCACTCTCAACCTGCTAGAAGAAAGCTTGAAGATATCGGATCACACAAGCAGGAATTTTTTTCTCCAAAATGAGCACTGCTATCAAAACAAAAACATTAGTAATATGAACGCAGGACATTAGATTTTTAAAAGCACTTATGAGTAAGAACAGAAAGGATTTTAACCTAGCCATAGAATCCTTTATAAATAAAATATGGCTGATAAATATTTATTAAATGAATTAATCAAAATTTATAACTTTATAGATTTCTATGGGAAAATATGTATATATTTTCTTTAAAAATTTCAAAGCTCCATCAAAATACAGCTATTATTCATATATAACAAATTAAATTCCCCAAACTACTAAACATGCTTATATCAAAAAACTAGTTGATAATACCCTATATGGTTACACAGCAAAGTTAAATTTGTGCAAGTAAAAGAGAAGTGATGTTTAAAGTCATTTTTAAAACAGATATAAAACAATAGAAAAAAATGAGGCATATAATCTTTTAACTCCAGAACAGATTTATATTTCAAAGACAATATAGAGGTTAATTTAAAAAAAAAAAGAAAATCAACAACAGAACCATGAGAAAAACAATGAATATTAAACAAAGGACTTTGGTGACCAACTTTCCTAAACAATTTCACAAGACAAAGATGAATTAAGGCTAATCCTTAAAAACATTCAACATACATTTCTTTGTCTCATATACAACGCTATGGCTACATGCAGGAAATGAAGTAGAAAATATAAACTCACTGCATAGATTTAGGGGAAAATCATTTAATTAGAGGAAAAATCAACAAGAAAAAATTACATCAGGTTTTGGTCCCTGTACATGTAAACTTTTTTTTCTTCTTAACTAATAAAATTTGAATCGAATCCACAGCCCATCAAATAGATCAATTTCTCTTTTTTTAATCCTCCATTTTAATAACCCCCTTTCTGACTCTGCCCTATTAAAGTGATATTTACCTGTGCAATTATTGATGTAACATTCCAAAAAATTTAATAAAATAACTGCTTTCAAAATGATGTCTGACTTCATTGACTGATTACAAGTAGTTGATTAGCAAATAATGTTTCTCAAAGTGTGGTCCCAAGACCAGCAGCATTAGCATCTGCTGTGAACTTGCTAGAAATGCAAATTAATTATCAGACCCTACCCCAGATCTACTGATTGAGAAACTCTGCCAGTGGGGCCATAAATATGTGTTTTAACAAACCCTGTGGGTGATTCTGATGTATGCTCAAGTTTGAGAACAACTGTGCTGGAATACGAATGCTATGCCAAAGTTACTTTGTGACAATATAAATTATATTTATTATGGTACTGTCATTTAGTAGAAACAGTACAATAATTTTCAGTTTGTACAGGTTTCATGCCTCAATTATGGATAGACACTTTGTGTACAGCATCTGATGATCTGTGATCAAACTACTTTTCACCTGGACAACTCCTGCTCAATGGCAGGTTAGGTTTCCTTATTGAGTGCTGGTTAATCCTGCTCCCAAATAATGTCAAAGAGTCCAGAAAATGCTCAAATAACATCTTGCAGATGATTCTGGGATAGAATAGACCTACGGGCTGATCCCAAATGTGACTTCTCCTTACCTGCCAGGAGTCCTGGATAATGCAAACGCTTGACCAGGATGTTTTTTTCACTAAAGAATCCTCTACTGTCTGGCTACAATATGAAAAGAAAGTTGGGACAGCATCTCAATTTTTTTCTGTTAAATTATGATCTGCTGTTTGAATCTCTTGAAGACCAAGACCTTCAAACAGCAAAAAGTATTCTCCTCATCCTCTTCATTTGAGGGCTCATGAGACATGAGCAAGAGTATTCCACCAATCAGACGAAGCTGGCTAATCAATCAATAAATGTAATCAGTTGGAGGGGAGAGGTGCTGGCCAGATCAGACATATATTCCATGCTCATCGTCTCTCACTCCAGTCCCTTATTATAATCAGGCAGAGGCACGGACCAAGTGTAGTCTGCAGAATTTGATGGAGAAACATCATGACCAAACTTCATTGTCAACCCACAAATGTGGCTCAAAAAACTACATGTCCTAGCACCACACCTTGAACCAAATAGTCAAGGTGAGGGCAACTACAGAAATTTGTTCCACTTTTCACAAATAGGTGTGGCCTCCTGCTCCTGGAACCCTGCCAATTTGGCCCTCTGTTTGGGTTTGATGCAGTAAATGATGATGAATATTCTCTCTAAGCCTGCACAGTCCTCTCTAAGCCTGTACATGTTCTTTGCACAGCCAGAAAAAAAGCCCTCACACAGAACAAAGCATTGTTGCAGATCCCGTGTATGGGCTGGAATACAAACTTTGTAAGAATTTGCCTAATTTCACAGGTGTATGTGTAATTTTCCAAATTTCCATTCGGACAGATCTCTTTCATCTTTGGGGATGAAAAAAACCTCCAACAGATCTTGAGTTGCAAAACCCTAACAAGATGAAGGGGGCCGTGTGAGTGAAGATGAAAACAAAATCAACATGTTCAATCCGCTCTAATTATAACATGCCTTGGGACACATATCAACATGGCACTTTATTACAAGTGTTCTATGTTGTCATTAAACCGCCATAAAGGTACCTCGATTCAGTGCTTGTGAACATCTCAAGAGGCCCCCAAAAGCACTTCCCTATAAAACATATCTTCAAAAAGACTTTTACTTTATGTTAGCACATTAAAAGAGTGTCTAAAGACATAGAGGCACTCGATATAGCTATATTTTTGAGAAGAACACTTACTCTCTGGAGAATTAGGAGAGCAGGTAGGGTGTCAGTGATAACAAAGCCAGCTCACCCACACTGCTCCAGCAGTAGCAACCTGGAGGAAGCATCTAAGGGCTCTCTTAAAAAGGAAATATCCTCTGCCTTTGGCAACAAAGCCTACAATAGAATAAAAGCAAGCATCTTTACAAGCAGAAGTTATAGGGTAAGCCAAAAGGTGGAGAGCTCACATAAATGAACTCTCCTCTGGCAGCTAGCAGTACTCCAATACTGCATCATAAACCCTGTGCCAGCCTCCGTGAGACACATACCTATGCACTCCACATACAAGCATCTATATGGCATCATATGTGGGAAGAAAACCAGACTTAGTGGTTTCTTTTCCAATTAAACAAAATTTTATTTTCTCCTTTAAATTGTAAGAGCAAAAATGCGTTTACTAAATCTATCAAAGGTATTAAGTTGTAAAGTTCTTACTTCAATGAGGATTTCATAGGTTCTCCTTAATGAAGACCTAGAAATGTTCTCAGCAGCAGCTACTCAACCCCACTCTCTCTCACTTGAACCAAAGAAATGTGCATTCCTTTCTTCAAGATAGAAAATTCTAGAATATTAGATTTATCAAGAATTAATTTTCAGTGCACTGGCAACAAGTACAGGGGACTCTGTACCCTCAAGAACATTTAATTCATATTGCTGTTAAATTCATGTTTTCTAAACTCTTAGAAACAGACAAATACATCAAACTTGAATGAATCTAGAAATAAATGATTTCCTGTTTTCAAATAAAGGATTACCTTAAACATGAATTAATGTGGGGTGTTTTTTAGTCTGCTTTTGGTTGATTTTGTTGTTGTCCTATGTTGTAATTTTGTTTTGCTATTGGACCATTACTACCTAAAGCCAGTATAGTGTAAATAGCATGAAGCAAAGTATGTTGATTTTATGTGTTAACAATCTTTTTCTAGTTCAGATATTATTTTCCTGCTATTGTTTAGAAAATCATTCTTTCATCTCCCAATCTCATGTTTTTATGCACGTAAAATATTTTGCTCTTGGCTCAGAAAAATAAAAGTAAATTTTACCAGCAAATGCAAAAATTAAATATATTGTTGAATGCCATTTACTCTTAACTAAAGCAATCAATCCAATCCCCCCACCCCCTATGCTTTCTGACTGCAAAAAGGTAGAAAATATTCATTCACTGTTACCCAGCACCACACTGCACCACCTTCCTCATTCCAACATCCTTTCTTGGAGTCGGGCCAACATTTACCTCAAGCATCAAAGGAGTATGGAAAGAATATGTGACCACTTGGGTTCCCCCTGCATTCTTAGAGGGAAATTATAGTGCCTGCCATTGGTTCTGCCATTCTCTATTTTGTCCCCAGTCTTACCCTCTAATCCTGTACTGTGAACATCAACTTTAGTGTATATTAGTTTTATGCTGAAGGTCTGATAAAAATGCAGCCTTTCGAGCTTCACTCCCAAAGATTCAGCAGTTCTGTGACAGGACCCAGGAATCAGCACTTTTAGTCTGCACTCTAAGTTATTCTACTACAGACCTCATGCTGGACACATTCTCTAAACCTGTGGGAAGGGTCCAGTGAAGCAGATTTGAGTTATGAGAGTAATGACACTCCAACAGTGTGAGGGGCTCAATACGAGTGGACCATTATTGCATTTCAGTAAACTTGTTGAGGTCATTTTGTTCCTTTGTGTTTTAGCTCTACTTTGCTCAAGAATACCCTGTCCTACCAGGGGCTCAGGCATATCCACCAGTAGAAAACTTGACTCAGTAATTCTGTGGCATCATTTTCTATGAAGTCTCATTTCCACATGTGGAGAGACTTACGGTATTAACCTGACCAATTATTTTATCCATCACACTTGAGAATTATTCATGTACCATATGGAGATTTGGCTCTTGGAGAAATTGTGGGGGAATTCCACTCCATCTTGCTTCCGAGAGTTCTCAGAGGTTTAACCAAGACACAAATGAGACAGCTCTAAATTAGGTTCTGGAATTACCTCATTTTTTTTTTTTTTGGTTTTGGAGGATCTTTTTGTAGATTTGTTTTTGCTTTAACAATAAGTGGCCTGTTACGGGAGTTAAAGTGAAGGGGCATGTACGTCTGATCTTTTTATGAGCTGTTAATGAGTTGAGGATCAAAATATTCTCAAGAAATCTATAAGGATTCCATACACAGGTATCAAAATTTCATAAACTTTTGAAAGAGGCACTATGTGAAATGGAAGGTAAAGTGCAAGGTATATGTGTATGTATGTTGGGAAAGGTTGTAAAATCAAGAGAGAAGTTCCTTCACTGAGGAGGTTAGAGATAGTTTAACTGTATTTGACATAGCTCCAATCAAGCTGAGTTGTCCTAAATCTGGTAAAAATACTTAGGAACCACACAGATTGGCAAGGAAAACATCAACAAGGAAAAATTCAGATTCATACTCTGCTGAGTGAAAATTTTAAAAAGCAACCTCTCTTTTATAGTAAAATCTTATATATCTAGGATCATCAAGTAATAAGACTTATCAAATAAAAGAATGTGGCAGATCACTAACTCAATCATGAAAGCTCAAATAAATTAAAAACAAAGAGAAAAAAGGAATGAATCTGTTTGGATGAAAAACTTTCTAAAATAGGTTAGATAACAAAATCTGTCATATTTTCTACAATATATAGTAGTGAACTTCTAAGAATACATTTGAGTGAATACGACACAAAGGAACTCCTTAAAAAAAATTCCATGATTAATAAATTATGGTATATGTATACTATGGAGTACTACTCAGCCATAAAAAATGAATCAATAACTTTTGCAACAATCTGGTTGTAACTGGAGACCATTCTCCTAAGTGAAGTATCACAAGAATAGAAAAACAAACACCACATGTACTCACTATTAAATTGGAACTAACCAATCAGCACTCACGTGCACAGATGAAAGTAAAACTCA
>NW_012147841.1:7594566-7595724 GCF_000956105.1 Propithecus coquereli
TGATATTCAGTTAACTATGAAATTTACACGTAATTGTTAACCAAAACAGTCTCACATCTGCCTCAGAAACAACATCATAAAGTATCATTTCTATAGACCTTATTAAAAGATGTTCCCTCAATTTCAGAAAGATGAACTATTAACCATCAGGAATGCAAAACTGTCCTTAAAAAATAATTTGTAGTGACCACAAACTTGCTAAAGATAAAAAGATAATATTTTTAAAATGTCAAATTACAAATAAACGTTTAATGCTGATTAGTCTAAATGCTTGTTGCGACTAAGTTAACAAAATAGAATATTAGACAATACATATTAAAAGAGGAATTAAATTTTAACAAGGTTAGTAAACATAGATTAGATTAACAGAGAATAGGGAAGTGGGGCTGAAAAGAAGCCAAAACATTCGATTTCTATTCCTCTTTAAAAAGGGGTTAAATTATTTTGATTTTGATAATTAGATAAAAGTAATTTTTAAAATAAATTGGATAATATTTTATGATACCACTTAGTAGGACTTTTATCTTCCACATGTCTAAAGACATTAAAAGCGAGAAGTAATAATACATTCAAAAAGAACAAAATTAAAGTATAATCATTAGAACACCAAAACAGAATGCAATATTTAAGAGGAAAGACTGAATAAATTTAACTGAACAAGTTCAAGATTACAATAAAAAACAAAAGTATATTAATTTTTTATTAGGTAAATATTTTAAAACATTAAAGATGTTTCCAAAATTTTATCAGTCAATGTAAAAGGAAAATATAGGAAAACTGACAATATTAGTATCAGACAAGATTTAAGAAATTAGCAAATGAAAGTTATGGTACCTTGATTTTAAAAAATCAATAGCAATACTATTGAGTGAAGAATATTAACAAATTATTATTATAATGCCATATTGCAGAAACAAAAAATAAGGATATAAAGAATTGGAACACTATAATTAACAACTACATGCACAAAATTTGATGTTACATACCACTCTGTTTCCTTTAAAGAAAGAATAAGTCCTTACAAGAATTCATAAACTGTTTACAAACACTGACCAAATAACAGGAATTCCAAAGCTCAATAGATTCTAAAAAGAAAATTTTATTACAAGGTAGTGCAATTAGAAATTAAATATAATGTTCAAATAACTTTGAATTTAA
>NW_012147841.1:7595774-7598129 GCF_000956105.1 Propithecus coquereli
AAAGTCCCTTAGAATGTCTAGCCCTCCGTATGTATGGCAATCCCTTTGCAATGACAGGGAGATCACAAATATCACTAGGAACTCACACTGATAAGGAGAAAACAGTATGAACTGAGTGTCTATGTGCCCCTGGCCAGCTAACATGCTAGACACTCCAACCTATACCATCCTAACTTTGCCATCGTCATCTCTGAGAACGAGAAAGAAGTAGTAAGCTGGACAAAGCGGAAGGGGATGAAGGGAATCCTAAAGTCTGTTGACTTCTTTGCTTTAAAGCCAGGCTACGTCCCTGTTAAAATATAGAGAGAGAGGTTATTAAGTATGGAATATCTGATTTCCTTAAGTATTAATATTCAGTTTGACAGTTGATATCTCTGACATTTCACTTTGACACTTTTTTTTATTATCGTGAAGGTACATCCTCATTCTTTCAAATGCACATTTTGGCTTGTGGTTATCTTTCAAAATTTTAGAGCTATTTTTGTAAACCATGGGTAAGTCAAAAAGCCATGTTATTTTCAAATATGTGTTCTGTTGTGGAACCAATGCAGAGCAGACAGCTCGAAATATCAACTAAGTGTTTGGGAAAGATGTATCTAATGAACACACAGTACATCAATGGTTTGAGAAGTTCTGTTCTGGTGATTTTAATTTTGAAAATGAGCCATGTGGGCAACCTGAGACCAAGGTGGATAATGATGAGCTGAAAGCTGTAGCGGAAGCGAATCCATCTCAATCTATGTGTGAATTAGCAGCAAGGTCTGACATTACCATTTCAACAATATTAGACCATTTGAAACAAACCGCCAAGGTAAAGAAGCTGGACAGATGGGTACTGCATGAATTAAACGAGAGTCAGAACAGAAATCATCTCGAAGCTTGCCTTTCTTTGCTATCACAACATAAAAGTGAACTATTTCTATACTCTATTGTTACGTGTTATGAAAAATGGATTCTTTTTGACAATTGCAAGTGTTCCACAAAATGGCTGGATAAAGATGAAGTGCTGAAACACAGTCCAAAAATGAATATTCATCAAAAAAATCTGATGGTGTCTGTTTGGTGGTCCAGTACTGGTATTATCCACTACAGCTTCATGAAACCTGGTCAGCCGATTACAGCAGATGTCTACTACTGCCAGTTGGATGAAATGATGAGGATGCTTGCGATTAAGCAGCCGAGATTGGTCAATAGAGACAGGCCAATCCTCTTGCAAGACAATGCTCGACTAGGTGTCACACAAACGGCGCTGCTCAAACTACAGGAGCTGGACTTGGAAACTCTCTGTCATCCACTGAATTCGCCAGACCTTGCACCAACTAACTACCACTTCTTCCAGGCTTTGGACCACTTCCTGCAAGGAAAAATATTCAATTCTCAACAAGCTGTGGAAAATACCTTTCGTGATTTCATCGCCACTCGTTCTCTAGGCTTCTTCACTGCTGGCATAAACAAGCTACCCTTAAGATGGCAAAACTGTGTTGATAGTTTAGGCACATAATTAATTGTACTGCTTCTTGTTTGAGATATAATAAACTACCCTTTTTATTCCAAATCGAACATTTCATATTTAATTACCTAATATATTAAGGGAACCTAGGAACTGGATGCTAGACATGGAGGAAAAATTTACAATGTAAGACAAACAATATGCTAATTACTAAAAAAGGAAAGCTTCACTTTTCTCTCTCCAAAACAGTTACTTTATAAAATGCAGCAGTAGTTTTAAAAATCAACTTCATGTTTCCCATAAGGTTTTAGAAGGTATTCTTTCAAATATGCTAAATATAAAATAAGAAATGAGTATTACAATAAAAATCATAATAACTCAAATACAAAGCATATTGATAAACAATATATAGCACATTTGATGCTGCAGAAAACTGAATGAGTCATGCTGATGACAAATGATGAAAAAAAGTATGAGAATGCAGGAAATGATAAAAACAGATTAAAAAGATGAGAAGTGGCAAGGGAAAACCAGGGAAGATTGGTTATAGAGCTGCAACCCACAAATAATAGATAATCCTAAATTTAAGTAAGCCAAAGAAATGATGAATTAACAGTATGTATAATATTAAGAATTGATGCATATTAAGAATTTTCACCCCTCAAGAAAGTCCCCATATTTTATATTAAGGGAAACCACCAATATCAAACCAAAGTTTATCTTTGCTATATTTTTGAATAGTGAGAATATAGAATCATGTTTCTACCCCCAAGTCTATCTTTCTATCCCCAAAGCTAGCATTGTACCAAAATAGATCACTTACAATGAATAAATAAATAAATGACCAAAAAAAAAAAAATAAGTGAAAGCTAGCATAACTTAGCAGGAAAAGTCTATGAAAGAGT
>NW_012147841.1:7600037-7621206 GCF_000956105.1 Propithecus coquereli
GAATTTTTAGGAACTTGGAAAAAATGACTCTCTAGAGCAGCACTGCCTGAGAGAAATTTCCACAATAATGAAAGTGTTCTATAATTCTGCATTGTACAATATGGTAGCTAAGGAGATTGAGAAACAGAATCTTTAATTATACGTAACTTTAATTAATTCATATTTAAGTATCCATATATGACTAGTAGCTACCATATTAGAGTACAATATAGAGCACTTGAGGAATACATAGTTAAGAGTTTCAAACAAATATTATAGTCCAATCCAAATATATGCCAGAAATACATATATTCCAAACATTGGATAAAATCACAACAATAAAAACACCATCTAATACCAGTAATAGTCTATTGCTAAACATTGATTTTAGTGGTACTAAAATTTAGTAACATTTAGTGGTACTAAAATAAACATGTAGCTATAGACTATTATTTGTAAGAATCCAATAAACAATAAAGACACTTCTTAACAGAAAAGGAAGGGTTAATTAATTAATTAAGTTGAAATAATTAGTTATCTATTTAGGCCCTTATTTCACATCATTTAAAAAATAAATTTCAAATTGTCTTTCAAGAATTAAATACAAAAAAATAATAACCATAAGAAGCAAAATTGTTTACTAATCAAATGTTCAAGCTAGGAATGATATTTTTTAGACACAATAAAAAATAACAAAGTAATAAATAGACATAAATCTACATAAAAATAAAAATAAAATGCATCATAAATCTAAACATATTTAGAGCTTTTGTATGTCAAAATATCCAAACATGAAAATAAAAATACAACGTAAGGGGAAATAGATTTGGCAAATAATTTACATTATGAGTTAATGCTTCACAGTAATCATTCAGTAATATTTGGGAGCACTTCCAGTGTAGCTTTGCATGTCTTTTGCTCATGGGTCTGCACAGTGAATAAAGCAGACAAGGTCCCTGCCCTCAGGGAAGCTACATCTAGCAAAGGCAACAGCAATTCAACCACTAAACAGGTTTCTTAAGCCCCAAAGTGAGGAGTCATAACGGATTCCTCTTTCTCTCTCAGGCACACATCGAATCTATCCAAAAGTCCTTAAAAACCCTACCTCCAAAGCATACCCCAAACTGACTGCTTGTCGCCATTTCCACTTCTGTGTCCCTAGTTCAAGCCACTTATCTTTCACCAGGGCTAATGCAGTGGCCAGCTTTCTCATCTCCAGGAATCCACTCCAACCACTCCTACAGCCCATTCCTTGTCACGGGATGTAAATTATACCCCATTACTCCTCTGCTTTTATGTCTTCTGTCTGCACTTAGGATGAAGTCCAAAATCTATATCATGACCTACAAACTCCTACAAAAGGGCCAGTTGGATGTTGGCCCTACTAACTCCTCCCTTCCTCCCCAGGATCTTGGCACATCAGCCCTCTTTTAATTCTTCCAACCCCAAAGCTCATTCCCACTTTAGAGTCTTTGCACTTGTTCCTCCATCTGCCAGAAACACTCTCCCACTGCTGACTCAGTTCATCCTTCAGGTTTGAGCTCAAATGCCCTTTCTCCACAGAAGGCTTCACTGCCTTAGCCACTCCATTCTCACTCTCTATCTAAGCACAAGTTTTATTGCGAAGGCTCCAAAGAAACCAGTTCTATTACACAAAGCACTGGAACACATTTGAAGCATAATTTACCAATGATAGATGTACTGACTTAAGATTATGGGATCTCTATGTCCAGGAATATCTGCTAATTAAATAATCCAAAACATGTTGATTAAAATGTCATTTTTAACATTGACATATCATAAAGAACCTAAGTGTTCCAGATGGTTTAAAAGTCTGGAGATTCAGAGTTTGGACACTGGAAACATATAACCCAGGTGATCTCAGTTTAAATCTTCCTTTGCCAGTTACTAATTATGCAACTTGGGGCAAGTTATTTAACATAAGCTTCAGTTTTTGTGTTTTTTTTCAATCTGTAAAATGAGAACAAAAAGTGTACATAAAACATAGAACTCTTAAGAGGGTCAAATAATGTATTTTAAATCTGTTAACTCAGGGGTTCAGTAAACTTGTTTGTCCATTATTAAATATTAGTAATTGTTAGCCATTACCCCAGAGTGTCTGGGTTCAAATCCTGGCTCCACTAAAATTATTTTTTTGACCTTCAGTGAGTCACTTTATTTTCCTGTGTTCCCTCTTTTCTCATCTGTAAAAGAGGAATGACGATAGTCATTTTTAAGATGAAATGAGTTAATACGAAATGAAGTGTGATGTTCTTATAATAGCATTTATAATAAACCCCAAAACCTATAATAAACACCCCCAACTATTAACTGTTATTATATGTGCTTTCAAAATTGTCATTAACAATAATTCAATTAATTCATTAATTCAACTCCATGGTTTTTATCCTTCAAGAAATAATTGGAGAAGAAAAAGATCAGGGCTAACCAAAATTCATCACAATGTTTGTTCTAAAAAAGAAGTATCAGAAACAATCTAAATGCCAGTACAGTTTGATTTCAAAATCTATAGATCCATATTGCTGAGAACTATGCAACCTTTTGAAAAACATGTTGTAGAAGAGTGCTGATGACACAGAGAAGTGTCCAATGTATATTAAATGAAAACAACTAAACAATATGATCCTTACATAGCTAGTTCTAAGCAGCTTTAGATTAGAAAACCAAATAACCAAGTTTGTTAGAACTGAGCCTAATTATCCTGAGTGAATAAAACTCTAAGTTCGTGAGCTCTTTTGCATGGACTTTGTGTCCTATATTTTTGCTGAATTTGTCTTATTTTTATTTCTGGTTATCAATTTTTAAAAATAATGAAATACATAATTTGACTTGTAGATAATTTTTGGACTTATTATATCTAATCTTTCTCTTACATGTGAACAAAACATATTTGTGACCCATGAGGATATGATGTAGCTGATTCAACTTCTCATTATGGCTCAAAGGTACATTAGGTAAAGACAGCCACTACACTCGGTTTGGCCATGGAATATGCACATGCATATTTGATTTTTATTTACTATTATATCGCTCTTGGGAACAGAAGTCATGTGGTACAGGAAAAGGTAGGGGAAACTAAGCCTTCTGCGAAAAGAAAAGAGAATCCCTAATCTCACAGTTTGTTGTGCTGATATATCACAAATGATAGGTATAAATTTGTTATGTGGCACAACGAACTACAGAAAAGTTTAGTTAAAGTTGTGGTTAAAGAAGCAATCTTCACTCCCATGGAACAGAACTGCAGTTGATAGAAAGTTGGCTATTTTGCGTACGTCTAAGTGCAAAAATTCCTCAGTAGCTCTATTAAATATCATTTTACAGAGAGCTTTAAACATGAAAAACTACCATAAAAAAGTCATAATTGTATAATGTTACACTATAACATTAAAATTAATAGTGATCATGAACAAATATACTAAGAAGCACAAAAAAATGACTTTCAACAGTGGTCAAAACAAAAACAATACAACAAAACTCTTCTGCCTGAAAGTGGTAACTTTTTTTTTTAAAGCCTTATGGTTCCAAGAATATTTACTAGGTATTTATAGATCAGGCTATGTCACTTAAGTTGTATAATTATAAAATCTGGTACATCAAATCATATTAAAGCTGTTCCCTTTTGTATTAATATCCTTTTTATTTTAATGCATATCTTTGCTATGACCGATACTTGGGATTGATGATTGCCATGCTAGCAAAAGGGAGGAGCTGAAAGATATAAGATAGAAGGAGATGGAACAACAGTGTGAGAAAAACACAGCTAATGAAATAACAAAAGCAGAGTACATATTGGAATGGGTGGTCTGAGTAATTGGTTAGGGTGGGGTTTTGTTTATAGCTTAAATCAAGACAAAATACATCATTCGGGGTTTCACTTGTGTTATTTCTTGAGGAATGCGTCAATAACACCACCACTTACATTTAATCAGAATTTCAACTGAAATTGAATATAATGTTACTGGCAACATTTAAAAGCTGCATAGTTTATAAGACAAATTACTGAACACGAGGCACAAGGACTTTTACGTATGTCATATGAACAACCTTGATGTTCCTACAGCCACTGAAACACAGTAATTAGCTTTTATTAGCTTTATTTTCTTGATCAGCAATATCTGCATTTTGTTAGACCCCTAAAAGGCCATTATAATGCAAGAGAACGTTGTCAGGAATCTTCCTCATTGTCCTTGAAATGCAACATAAAAAGTAAAGCATGACAGATATCAACTAAAATGAAGATATTTATGGCCTCCCCAAATAAGCTTATTAAGAAGCTCTTTTCCTGATGTCTGAAACAATCTGCATTACTCACTTCTTTTATCTAAGAAAAGTATTTTCCATATGGAATATCTCTTGCCTTCAAGGACCCTTTAGCCTGTTCTTCGTTCCCACGCACACAAACGCAATATGAAACTCTCACTGTAGGAATATATTAAAAACAGAAATCTAACTCTTCCCTATTTCAAGGACTCAGATTGAATAGGTACAGAGTGTTCACTGCCACCAGGCCAGAGAATGGAGGGTACTCACACTCGACCAAACATGAAATACTAACGTTCTTGACAGGCAGCCCAGAAAAACTCTTCAACAGGCACAACTAGAGAAACATTCCTATAGTCAATGTTTGCATATTCGCTCATATGTAAGGAACATGCTGTATGAATGTTCTCTCCCTCTCTCACTCTTTCTTTCATACACGCAAACACACACACACACACCCCATCTCTTCCATTTTTTCTTCGTTTCCTATCATGGGTGAGTTATACCTGATACACATTGGTTCTGAGACATATGTGTGAGAATAAGTAGAGAGGTTACAGAAAAATGAAGAAATATAGTGATCTTGGACACTGATAAAATAACATAAAAATGTATAGCAATGATGGAAATGTAATAAACATTCACAAACTTAAATACTTGAAAATATGGAGCTTACAAAACAAATAATAGCAACATTCAAACAGTCTCAGAAGTCCACGAGGTATCACAGGAGGTATAACTTGGAGAATAATTAACTGGCTACAGCCTACAACTAGGATATAGCAGTAGGTATACATCCCTGTATTTAAACCTTGGCTATAGCCCTGACAAGCTGTCTGACTTTGAGCGAGCCTCACAAATTCCGAGTCTCCATTTCTCATCTATAAAACTGGTATAATATCTTATAGTAGTTATAAATTCCATGTTTTCAATTATGTAATGAACTTAGCATGATGACTGA
Source organism: Propithecus coquereli (assembly GCF_000956105.1). Classification (NCBI taxonomy): domain Eukaryota; kingdom Metazoa; phylum Chordata; class Mammalia; order Primates; family Indriidae; genus Propithecus; species Propithecus coquereli. Next base: position 7,605,259 of record NW_012147841.1, read on the forward strand.
TACAGTTTAAGTGTTCAAAATTTGTCAATGTATTATGTTTGTACTGTTTGTATTATGTTTGAAACTTTTATTGATAATCATAAGGGGCTTTTGGAAGGATAATAACAAGAAAACATGGTGTGGGGAACAAATCAATATGGGAGAAGCATACTTATTTTGATCTCTTGAAATAAAATATCACACCTAGCAAGAGGAAGTGTCTCTGCTAAGAAATTCTCTCAAGAGTTCCAAGGCCTTCAGATATTGCTCTCAAGGTGGTGGGTGAGCCTCCAGATTTTTTGTGATTGAAGGGGATTACAGAAAATGTGGATCCTATCATCTCTGGGATTAGTGTTTAAATGCACTAAGAATTAAATTATCCTCTTCTTATTTATAAGAGTATAACAAAAAGGTTCTAATTAGAGAGGACACACAGTAACACTAAAGATAAACCTTTGTTCCATAAAAACAAAAATAAACTTCTATTTCAGATAAAAGGAATGCTCTCTGGACTCTTTAGGAAATACTAAAAGAAAGTGCAAAATTGGAGGAAGCACAAATATAATGAACATAGACAAAGTGTGGCAGCGTCTGTAGAGGAAGGATTTGGTTGGGCCCTGGGGACATTCTTTGCACAAACTCTTGCTTCTGTGTTATGGAGATATGTAGGGACTGTAAAATGGCCTGGACCAGACCCAGTAGAAACAAACTAAAGATGTTTTACCTTCCACAGTACTAATTTATCTGTGACTTATACTGAATTATAAAGTTCTAGTCATAGAGACTACCCGAGACCACAGTGGTAAAAGGACCAGAAAAGATTGTTTGACCCACACGTGATTCCAGAAAATCAAAAGACCAGCATACTGGCACAAACAGAGGAATCCCTTGTTTCATGATTCCAAATGCTGCTTCACAAGGATAAACTGATTTTAAAATGTTGAAGGCATGAAAAATACTACTCAAAATTCAACTCATTTAATGCCGCACCCTTTATTCTATTGCCTCAAGGGTGGAAAAGGCATGTTCTTCGCTGTCTGTGAGACAAGAAGCTGTGCCAAGCTAATGCTAATGGGAATTCTGTGGCCAGAGCCCACACTTGAAGACGTTCATGCACATTTCAGTTTGGGATTTACCCGCTTTTACAAAATGGCATAATAATATGCATACCAGAAGAGACAGCTTCTTTGTTTAAAACTGTTGTTTGATACATTGCAGATACTTAGCCCTCTGATATAAAACCTATGAATTACGTTCTATATAGTGCTCTATATGGAACTTTCAATAACATTTTAAAACACTGTCAATTTCCAGGTACTATTAAAAGAGTAACGTTTTTTGAAACTGAGCTAAAGAGTAACATATTCCCTAATGAAATAAATTATACAAGAGGAAAGTGATACATTTCTACAGAGTTAGTATGTCAGTAAGCACACATGTTGTACAAAACACTTTTCCCTAAACAAATGCAGTAGGGGCCCCTAGAGATGTCCCAGTTTGTTTTGCTCTGACCCAAACTCCCCACACTGCTGGAGCATCTCAATATGAAACAGTAGTTAGAAACATTTTAGGCCTGATTTTATAAAATTTCAATCATCAAATTGGTAACTTTCCAAACTGGAGTTATTAATAGAAATGAGAAGAATTCTCACATAAATCTAAGATACTTTCCATTATTGTAACTTTCACAATTATACCAGTACTTTTAATTACTATGATAGTTTATGAATCAACACCCAAAATTTCAATAAAGACATGCAGTCAGAAATCTCATCCAAACTTTCCTTGCACCAAATGAATTTCTTCCACCCAGAACTGTCTGCAATGACTATGCCAGCACCAGCTTATTTGATGCAACAGCATGTGGCTGATCTGTTATAATATGAAAAATATTCTGCTGAAATTTGTCTTTGCATTATACAGGAAGAAAAGGCCACCTTCTGAAAATAGTTTATCTATGGTTGTAGAGATACTATGTGAATATCTTTAAGTCTTTTTCGAGAAAAAAAACTTTGTAAGCATCCTCAAATCCTACAGATATCACATTTTTAGCCATATATTCCACATTTAAACATTAAAGAATATCATTTCTCTAGTATAGCATATGCTTCAGCTATTTTTATTAGGCTGTCTCCTATGCTAGCCTCACCTCCAACTGCATAGTTTGAAAGCAATAAAAATATAATAAATCAGACTTTGATTAGGTTGGTTTTAACCTGGATATTGTGGGCTTTTTTTTTCTTGGTAATCACAAGCTTTAAAGCCAGAGTATAACGAAATCCCCCATTTTACAGATGAGAACAATGAAGGATGCTGATTTTTTTTCACAGAACCAGTGCTAGAAACCAGGCCGCCTATTATCCATCCATGTCTTGTCCCACATGCTAATGAAGAAGTAATTTTACCCATGATTCCAGTGTTAAGGCTTCAACTAGAACTTGTATTTAACATAATAAAACCTACTATCTAACACTACAAACACTAATAATAACAGCAAAAGCAGGACTAGAAAATTTAGTCCAATCTCTCATGTATAGATTAAGAAATGAACTTCAAAGGGGTAAGCAATTTGCTTGTTTGCATGTTTCAAAGACATCTCTACTGATCCTCTGTTTAATTTGAATTATTAATTATGCAGCAGATAATGCTGCTAGTGACATTGCAGCAAAGTAGTTTTTAACCAAAATTATAGTGATTAAATATAAATGTTGGTGTTTTCATAAGTATCCTTCCCTTCATCAGATTATATGTTATCTATTTTTGTATTTTGCACAATACTCAACAGTGTTTTGGTACATAGTAGGCAATTAGCAAATGTGTTAAATTGTAATATATTTGTCTAGGAGACTGGACAAAGGAATGTAATATTTTGCAAGTATATGTGCTATAACGTGGCTTTACCAATGGTCATTATGATGTTATGTAGATACACTGCAATTATTTCCCACTGAGTCATTTGAAAACTACAATTACTTTAATTTACTATTACTAGTTGTAAGCCATTTTGTAATTAAAGATTAAGTTTTAAATGAATAGATAAAAGTGATGACTTTAATTCCATTTTGTTAACCTTTCTATATGCAAGAAAAAGTAAAGTCTGAAGAGTAAAGATTGGGTTAACTTTAAAGCCAGACTAAATGAGGCAAAATGTTAATGTTAAAATATTAAAAATACCAAAATTCATAGGCTCTGCACCCTCCCTTTCAAGGAAATTAAAAAATTGGCCAAAATCCACATAAGGTTATTTTCCTAATATTTTGAAAATTCATTGAGTACTTTAAATTAATGTAAATTTGGGCAAAACTCCAATTAGTGTTTAGAAATAAAAATAGATGGGTAACAGAATGTTAAACATTCAGAAAAAAATAGGTAGAAACAAATTACAGAATAATTGTTAATATATAAAAGCATTTAAATGAATATCATTGTAAGAAACAAATGAGATGATTTCATATGGAATAAACCTTGTTGAATTAATTTCATTCTATGAAAATTCAGAAAATTTAGGATGTGGTGGACCTATTTTTGTTTTGTTTGAGGTTTATATTTTCCCTCCTGAAATACTTGGTTTTTCACTTTTTTCTACTACATTTTTTTTCCCAACAATATTACTACAGGTATACCTTGCAAATACTGAAGGTTCAGTTCCAGATCACCACAACAAAGAGAATATCACAATAAAGCAAATCACAGTTTTTTATTTGGAAGTATATAAAAGTTATGTTTACACTCTATTGTAGTCTATAAAGTGTGTGATAGCAATATGTCTTTAAAAACAGTATACATACCTTAATTTAACAATAGAGTTTATTGTTTAAAAAATACTGACAATCATCTGAGCCGGAAGCAAGTCCTCATCTTTTAGCTGGTGGAGTATCATTCCTTAATGTTGATGGCCATAAACTGATCAGGATGATGGGTGCTGAAGGTTGAGGTGGCTATAGTAATTTCTTTAAATAAGACAATGATGAAATTTGCCACATCAATCAATTTTTCCTTTCATACAAGATATCACTCTGTGGCATGCAATGTTGTTTGATAATGTTTTACTCACAGTAGGACTTCTTTCAAAATTAGAGTCAATCCTCTCAAACCCTGTCACTGCTTTATCAAGTAAGTCTATGTTGTATTCTAAATACCTTGTTGATATTTCAGTAATGTTCACAGCACCTTCACCAGAAGGAGATTCCATTTCAAGGATTCTCTTTCTTTGCTCATCCATGAGAAGCAAATCCTCATCCATTCACGTTTTCTCATGAGAGTTCAGCAATTCAGTCGCATCTTCAGGCTCCACTTCTAATTGTAGTTCTCTTGCTATTCCCACCACATCTGTAGTTACTTTGTCCACTGAAGTCTTGAACCTGTCAGAGTCACCCATGAGGTTTGGAATCAACTTCCTCCAAACTCCTGTTAATGTTGATGTTTTGACCTCTTCCCATGAATCGCAAATGTTAATGACATCTAGAAAGGTGAATTCTTTCTAGAAGCTTTTCAATTTATTTCACCCAGATCTATCAGAGGAATCACTATGTATGGCAGATAAATTCTTATGAAATCTATTTCTTAAATAATAATACTTGAAAGTTGAAACTACTCCTTGAGATACTGGCAGCAGAATGGATGTTGTGTTAGCAGGCATGAAAACAACATTCATCTCCTTGTACAGCTCTATCAGAACTCTTGGATGACCAGGTGTATTGTCACTAAGTAGTCAGCATTTTGAAAGGAATCTTTTTACTCCGAGCAATAGGTCTCAATAATGGGCTTAAAATATTTGGTAAACTGTGCTTTCAACAGATGTGCTGTCATCCAAGCTTTGTTTTTCCATTTGTAGAGCACAGACAGAGTATATTTAGCAAAATTCTTAAGGGTCCTGGGATTTTTCAAATGATAAACAAACATTGGCTTCAACTTAAAGTCACCGGCTGCACTAGCCTCTAACAAGAAAGTCAGCCTGTCTTTGAAGCTTTGAGGCCCAGTATTGACTCTCCTCTCTAGCTATGAGAGTCCTGTTAATAGATGGCATCTTCTTCCAATAGAAGGCTGTTTCATCTACACTGAAAATCTGTTGTTTAGTGTAGCCACCTCCATCAAAGATCCTAGGTAGATCTTCCGCATAACTTGCCACAGCTTCTACATCAGCACTTGCTACTTCACCTTGCACTTTTATGTTATGGAGACGGCATGTTTCCTTAAACCTCATGAACCATCCTCTCCTAGCCTCCAACCTTTCTTGTGCAGCTTCCTCAGAGCCCTCACTGAATTAAAGAGAGTTAGGGCCTTGCTCTGGAATAGACTTTGACTTAAAGTAATGTTGTAGCTGGTTTGATCTTTAATCCAGATCACTAAAACTTTCTTCATATCAGCAATAAGGCTTTTTCACTTTCTTATCATTTGCATGTTCACTGGAGTAGAACTTTTAAATTCTTTGAAGAACTTCTACTTTGCATTCACAAATTTGCTAAGTGGCACAAGAGACCTAGCATTCAGCCTATACCGTCTATCAACACCCCTTCCTCACTAAGCTTAATCATTTTCAGCTTTTGATTTAAAGTGAGAAACATGAGAAGCTTCTTTTTACTTGAACACTTAGAGGCTATTGTAGGGTTATTAACGGGCCTAATTTCAATATTGTTGTGTCTCAGGGAATTGGGAGACCTGAGAAAAGGGACAGAGATTGGGGGAACATATGGTTGGTGGAGCAGTCAAAACACACATAATATTTTTTTATTAAGTTTGCTGTCCTGGGCACAGTTCGTGGTGGCCCAAAACAATTACAATAGTAACATTGATAATCACTGATCACACATCACCTTAACAGATACAATAATAAAGAAAAGTTTGAAATGTTGTAAGAATTAACAAAATGTGAAACAGAGATATGAAGTGAGCACATGTTATTGTAAAAATTACACCAAGAGGTGCCATGTAGGGTTGCTATAAACCTGTGCTTTGTAAAAAATGAAGTATCTATGAAGCACAATAAAGTGAATAAAGCACAATATAACAAGGTATGACTGTACGTTTTAGAGCTACAACAATCACATTCATGCTATGGAGTTTTGACCATCAGTATATAACTCTGAAAATTCTTGTTAAGCTCAGATATGCATTTCTGTACCTTTACTCTGCATTTACACTAAGTGTTTCATCAATATCTTCAATTCCAGGCATCTAAAATTAGCTCATTACCTATCTTCCCTCTCCCATCCCAATCTGCATTTCCTCACATATTTCTAAGCTAGCATCAACTCAAAGCTAGCATCAATTTAGTTTTGGATTTTAAAAATAGCCTCAATTTAGACTCCTCTCTGGTATAATTCCTTCCTTGTCTGTCTCTGCATTTTCATTAACATGACTACATTAGGGTTGTCTTGTATAATAAAGAATGTGTCTGGTCTTTGTCCTGGTCAGGAATTCTAAGACCTTAAAATTTCTCAAGTGATAGGTGAATCTTTGTTATTAAAACTGAGCCCCTCGCTTCAAGGGAAGGAATGGGTGGTAGAAATGGATTTCAGTCACGTGGGCAATGATACAATTAATCATGCCTATGTAAAGACACTCCAATAAAAACTCTGGACACTGAGGCTCAGGTAAACTTCCACATTAGTGAGCACATCAATGTGTCTGGAAGGTGATGTATTCTTATTTCATGGGGAGAAGCCATGGAAGCTCTATTTTTGAAACCGCCCTATATACTTCTTCATTAGCTGATGCTGATTTTTAATCTTTGTAATAAAACTATAATCATAAGTATAGCACTTTCTTGAGTTCTGTGAATTGTTCCAGTGAATTTTCATATCAACCTGAAGGGGGTCATAGGAACCCCCACATTTGTACCCAGTTGGTCAGAAGTATGAGTGGCTTGGGAAATCCTGAACTTAAAACTGGCATCTGATGAGAGCAAACTATTTTAATAGACAGGATCTTGCTCTGTCACCCAGGCTGAAGTGCAGTGGCATGATCACAGCTCACTGCAGCATCAAACTCCTGGGCTCAGGGGATCCTTCTGCCTCAGCCTCCCAAGCAGTTGGGACTACAGGCATATACCACCATGTCTGGCTAATTTTTATTTTTATTTTTTGTAGAGACAGAGTCTCGCTATGTTGCCCAGGCTGGTCTCAAACTCCTGGCCTCAAGCAATTTTCTCACCTTGCCCTCCCAAAGTGCTGAGATTACAGGTGTGAGCCACTGATGACAGTGATCTTGTTGAGGACTTTGCCTTCAACCTATGGAGTCTACACGAACTTTAAGTAGTTAGCATAAGAATTGCACTACAGTATTGTAGATTGCCAGATAAAATACAGAATACCTGTTAAATATGAATTTCAGATAAATAAGACATGTTTAATAAAAATATGCCCCAAATATTGCATCATACCTACTTATACAAAAAGCCAGAAATTCATATTTAACTGGGCACCATGGATCTTGTTGTTGTTGCTTTTCCCCAATCTGGCAAATCTATACCCTGAGACAGGCTCTCATTACTCCTTACCTATAGGTCTAATAACTGCCCTTGCTTCTTCCAGGATCTGTCTTTTTGGAATCCCCACTACATAGTGCTCTTAGATTGTTCTTCTTAAACATAGTTTTGACAAGGTCTTACTCTGTCCTGAATGATCTCATTACAGATTTGTTAGCCTGGCATTTATAACCATAGACAAAGTATCATAGACTTTGGAAATTAATGAGGACTTATTTAAATCCTATGTTCTCCACATACCAGCTGGGTAAAATTAGAAAACTGATCCTGTCTCCCAGTCCCTACTCTCTTCACTGTAATATGAGAATGACAACACATCAGAATGCTATTTTGAAGAGAAAAACAAAGCAACTTTGAATGTACCCTTATTTGTCAATGACCAATGACATTTTAGAAGTCATAGACAATGAACTGATCCTAGCATTTTTTGACTATTAGTCTTTATTGAAAGTCTTGGCTTTTCTGATACCATTTCTCCCTCTGGTTTTCCTTTTTGTCCACTTAACCCTTTATATTAGTGCTTCCAGAAAGTTCTGTCCTGGCCTCTATTCATTCTGTATCCTTTCCCTAGTGATCTTCCAAGATTTTAAAAACTGTTCAACTCCTGCTATATGCTGATAGATTTCAAAGATGAAACTCAAGCTCCAGATTCCAATGTCCCTCTGCTTACTAGACATGTCTGAGTGTCCTATGGTCACCTTGGGACTCCACTTCCAATCCTTTGCTCTTCCCTCATTGCCTGTTTCTTTAAATCGCATCACGCTGTTAGGTAGGCCAGCCAGATCTATGCTTCTTCCCTCCTGTCATGCCCCCAACACACACAGCTGTCACCAAATTCTGTAGTTCTGTTTTCTAAATTAGGTCTCTCCTCTGCATGTGTACTCTCTCTTCTTTTATTAGGGCCTTCAACATCTCTTGTCTAGATTATTGCTACAGTGTATCAGTTAGGATCTAGCCAAGAAACAGAAACTCTTGAGTACTTAATGTACAGGGAATTTATTCCAGGAAATTGGACCCACAGGTGATAGAACAGAGAACTCAATCCAGATATTAGCAACAGCAAGAAGCCATGATCTTCCCTGAGCTAGAGAAATAAAAAACAGGAGAATCACCTGGAAGAAGCTTGTCAGGCTGAAGCCAGAGGTGAGAAACAGTCCTCGATGGAGATGCTTTCCTTCTAACAACTGTTCTCGTTCCTCCATCTCCACTCCCTTTCAAGACATATGCTCCAATGCTACCTTTCTAAAAAGCAAATCTCATTATCTTTATCCCAATGCAGAGAAGTCTTCAATGGTGTTCTGCTGCCCACATGTAGTCAGAACTCACCACCCTTTCCGCTGCTATGCTGTGTCATGCCCATTGCTCCCCAGAAGGTGTCAGTTCCCTTACATATTCTATCCCCAACTGGGAATCCCTCCCACCCCCACATGTTAACAACTGCATATGCCTTCTCATCGTTCAAGACTTATATTACAAATCATCTCTATTATGACACCTTCCATGTTGTGTTTTCCCTCTCTCTTCCTCTCTGTCTCTCTTTTTTCTCTCCCTTCCCCCATCCTCATCCCTCCCCTTTTCCTTCTTCTTTTCCATTCCTTCCTCTCCTTCCTCTTTTATTTTCACTATTTTTGCTCCCCCCAAAAAATATCTTTGTTGACATTTATTTCACAGTACTGCAATTGTGCATGTGTGTTTGCACAGTTGGCATGCAACATTCAGTTACATCTGAATCTTCACTATGTTATAACCTCGCTGAGGGAAGGAGTAGTCATCAAATATCATCTTGTATCAGATCAATAGTTTCTCAAAAGATGTCTTAAACTAATTTGGTGCTCTCAAATATATTTATATATTCATATTTTTCTAAGACTAGAAGTAAAAGCTTAACAAATATTCTATAAGAATTTCTTATTGCATGAGAAAAAAAAATTCTTGAAAGAAAAAATATTTCTTACATTAGTTTTCCCAGGGAGAATAGAGGTTTTCTTCCTTCTCCAGTAGTCCTTAATCATATAAAGTTACTAATGTGGCCAGTGATCATGAATTTAAGATTCTTTCTCAACCTATAATTCTCATGCTGAAAAGAATATATAAAAATTGAAATAAAAATGTATGCTTCAGCCTTGGGAAGAGTAAAAGATTATAACACATATGAATTATGACAAACACGATCTCTATCTTAAAAAACAAACAAACAAACAAAAAAAACTACTTTTGCTCGGGCCCTTCATGAGCTATATTGAGAATATTCTAGCAGGTTTACAAAGGTTTAAAAGACTCTTTCTAATTCAATAACCCTCCTGCCCCATTATGGCCATTTTTCTGAGTACCTATTGAAGGCAATTAATATTTACCTACATTAAGTATTTAATATTCACAATAACTACATGAATGTAGGCTACAATTTTAGATCTATTTTACAGATGAGGAAACCAAGGCACAGAGAAGTTACGTAATTTGCCCAAGGTCACGTGGAAGTAGGTAGCAGAACTGAGATATGAGCCAGTTCTGGCTTCAGAACCCAAATGCTTGTATAAACCACCACACCACTCTTCCCCCTGTGTCAACATTGCTTTTCATCACAGCACCTTCAGTCCAAGAATAGAGAGGAAGGAACAGGAAGCACATTGTGTCCTTCACAGCTTATCCTTTCTGCTCTCTATGGATAAAATGTACCAATGAAGAAATGACATTACTGCTATAAAGTAATCATTGGGGTCCTTCTGCTGACCAAGGAAGATCTAAAAGTGATGTAGTTAGGAAGCAAAGAAAAATAATATTTGCATGTATTTACAACCTGCCTTTCTCAGAAAGGATTTAAGGTGTTTCACTAAGATATGTACATTACTGACAGATAAAGTAAATTAAAATAGGCAAAAAGCAAAGCAAAGGGAAAGTTGGGATAGAACAGTACAGTGAGTGCACACAACACAGGTCACGAATTTATAGAGACCTGCCAATAGCAAACTTGACGGTGGGCTCTAAGCTAGGTAGCAGCCAATGAAAACGGAGAAATGAGATTAGATAATTGATTTTTCTACAAAATACAAATAAAATGGTTGCTTTGGAGAAGCCTAAATATTTCTGGTACTAAGAATAGAGAGAAATTACTTCCATGGTCTTCCAGAAAGCACATTGTGTTATATAATAAGCAGCATCCTCGACGACCTGCCCAGAGTACATACAGAAATGAATGTCAAAGACTGCTTTTCACAAGATCCATCCAAAATAAGCACAACACTTACAAAATACAGGTCAGACTCAGTTGTGCCAGAAATATAACTTTATTCTTTTATGCCTCTTTGAGAACTAGTTTAGTACAGTCTGAAATGGACTGCTTGTATTTGAATCCTAGCTTTGTAACTTACTAGCTGTACAACATTGGGCAAGACCTCACTGGGCCTCAGTTTAATCATCAATAAAATGGAGATAATAATAATAACTACCTCATATGGTTAGGTGAGACTTTCATTAGTTGCTATACAAAAAGTGCTTGGAATAATATTTGGGACACAATAGTAAGCATTGTATCAGATTTTGCTGTTATATTTATTGTTGAATAACTAAATTTATTTTTCAAGACCCAACTTCCCAGGTGACAGAAACTTAAAGATAATCAATTCAGGGTTTTATCTAAGTTCCAAGGACTAACTTGGAATTGCTTATTTAGTGACTTGACAATAGCAGGGGGAGCTGAGGGAGAAGGCATTTGGTCCTTAGTGTCATCTATGCACCGTAGCACACCTTTGGATTTCCTTTTTCTTCTTGTCAAAGCTCTTGTTCCAAGCAGGTGAATGTTTGTTCCCGACTATTGCACCCCATCAGGTGTGTGGAGATCAGTTTCCTTATCTCGTAATGTGATGGGATCAGGAAAAGTAGTGAGGCTGCCTTGGGCCCATCTGTCTCTGAGGTCTTGCTGACTCCCCAGGCCCTATCTAGGAAATCAAGCACAGTGCCATCTGGTATCCTGTTAATGAACCTACTGGGGAACTCCATTGATAACCTGCCTCCTGGGATTGACTAGGAGGTGAGGGGAAGGAGTGATTCACTCTCTTCTTAGAGACTGTCATTTAGTCACTTATCATTTCTCTTCCATCAGGGAAATTATTATTTTATCTTGGGGGATAAGTTGAGGGAAGCTTTGTATGGGTCCATCATATCTTCTTCACAAACTCATCTATGCTGTGATCTTAGCTTTTGCAGCTCAAATGAAAAGAACTGGCATCTTTATTCTCTCTCTGTTTCTGATGTGTGATTCCAACCCCTAAGACAATGAATGTGGAAGGCTGACAGAATGGAGGATGGGAAGGGTCAAGCCATCCATAGGATTAAGACAAGAGGGAGTAAGGTAAAGTTGGTTAACATTGCCCAGTATACCCTACTACATAAATTTTTAGCACCTTTCCTAAGCATACTTCAGTTAATGCAATTCTATAGTTGTCCAGTGTGATGAGGTCCATCTTTGAAGCTTTCCCTCTTCATTTTAACCCCTCGGCAGATTTTAAAGCTGACAGAAAAATAGGTAAACTAAAGAAAATAGCAATATAATAATTACGCAGGTTTTTCAAAAATTAGATAATACATTGGTCCTTAGCTTTTTCAGAAGTCTACATAGTAGGTAGAACTCCTGGTACTTGCCGATCCAGCAGGAGCTCCAAATGGTCTATTCCAATTTTCAGTTCAAGCCATTCTTGAACTGTAAACAAGGCTAAAATGCAGGCAACAATTGATATGAGCCACACTCCATTTTAATATACTCAACACCACTAAGACTAAGACCTAACAGGTAACTCTTTCATGTTATATGTTGTATTCTAATAAATTTAGGGCAAAGAACTATGCAATTACAAATCTGCTAGGGTCCTCAAAGAGCCAGTAGTTAAACACCTTTATTTATTTTTAGATAGGAGAAAACCAGAACTGAGAGAATTATCTTAGATCACATTTCTTCCCTTTTCTATAAATACATTAAAAAATAAGAACAAAAAATACATCAGGTCAGATATATTTTAAAAAGGTTTTCTAGATAAAGTCAACAAGCATCCAATGAATTTGTAAATTTCTCATGGATAGATGTCTATGTCTGTTTCTATCTCCCACAGTGCTTAATAAAATACCTTGGAGAAAGCATATATTAAGATGATTGTTAATGGGGATGATGAGGAGTGTCACATATTGATGATCATATGACCTGAATGCCCTTCCCATTCTCTCCATCTCTTAACAATCCTGTCTGTTCTTTAAGGCTTAACCAAGCCCAACCTCAGTCATGATCTCTTTCCTACTACACCATACTGTCATTCCTCTCTTTCCTAACCAACTATTTTCCTTTTCATAAAATACCTATCATTTAAATATCTATTCCTTTATAATTATTTAATGTGTTTTAGCATAATCTCCATAATTAGGTATTAGATTTCCAAAGGTCATTTACTGTACCCTACATATTTTTCTGCACTCATCATCATCATCATCACCAAAGCTCTTCAAAAATGAGGCATAAATATTACCCATCAATACTTCTTTTTTTATACTCTTTTGAAGTACTTTTATTATTACTAGATTTAAATATTCTTTTTTCAGATTTTAGAGGAACTACCCATTTCCGGAGTCCTAAAGTTTGCCAAATAAGTTATGTCCAACCTTCCTCTATGCTTCATGAGCAAAATCATATGTTTACAGATATCATCTTTCCATTGTAAAATCGCAAACTTTTCGAGCCATTCCCCATATGTAGAGGCTATCCTTTCCTCCTCTATTCTAAAAAATTTTTCTAGAATGTCTTCATTTCCATTTAGCATTTTGAAAAATACTAGGCATTTATGCAAACATTATATCTCACTGTGTTTTAAAGGGTAAAATAACATTTTTTATTTTGCTTTTAAATACTCTTCCTGATGAAGGTAAATTTTATAACATGAGAATTAGAAAATAATATTGGCAAAAGTGTTTACTAAAAAAACTGTTCTACAGTTTAATATTTTCTAATGGCCTATCTATAAAATATAATAAAACATTGTATTAGACATATAGGATCAACCATGTTTTATAAACTTAACCCAAACATCTTTTACCCCCTATAAAATTATCTAATGAATACCTAATGATTAAAAAAAGTTTAAGTACTCTCTAGAGTGCACTACACACATAAAGAGATGGTGTAGGGAAATTATTCTACTGACCAGACAAAAATAAAAGGATAATGTTGTGAACTATTTAAAATAGTGGGACTAACACATGAATCATTAAGCCTATATTCCAAATATAATATTATAAAAATTACAAGAGTCTCTAAATACCTTACCTTGTGGAAGGTCAGAAGCAGCTGTTTCAGAAAATAAATTTTGAATCTTGAATATATTCTTTCCAGCAAGTCTTTCCTGGGTGGCTTGTTAGTTCTTTAGGTGGATATGTTTGAATTTAGGGCAAATCACTTAACAGGAAGGCTACTAATCCACAGAAAGAATGTTCAGGACTTCAACTTACAGGATTTTTTCTTGTTGTTTCTTTTTTTTTATCATTTCAAAATATTAAAGGGGTACAAATGGTTTAGGTTGCATGGATAGCTTTTGTAATGCTTGAGTCTAGGTTATAAGTGTGCCCATCACTCAAATAGTGTTCACTGTATCCATTAGGTAGGTTTTTGCGCCTCTTCTCCTCCCGCTCCCCTCTGGTTGATTTCCACTGCATTTTACTTCTCAGTGCACGTGTGTGTTTATTGGTTAGTTCCAATTTAATAGTGGTTGTTTCTTTGGGTTTTTGTTTTGTTTTGCTTTGTTTTGTTTAAATTTAGAGACAGTCTCACTATGTTGCCCAGGCTGGTCTCAAACTCCTCGCCTCAAGTGTTCCTCCCACCTCAGCCTCTGGAGTAGCCAGGATTGCAGGCATGAGCCTTCAGGCCCAGCCAATTTATAGGTCATATCACATCAATAGTTTAGTCTTTCAAATACGGTCTATAGAAATATACCCTATAATAGTAATATTGGCTGATCAAATATCACAATTATGCATACATTTGAAGCTTTAGTTTTCCTCTAGCTCAAATTTTCACTGCCTTCCAGAGTCTTTCTTTGGATAAAATAGTCACATAAATATAAAAAGTGGAAACAACATTTAAATTTTAACATACTCCATAGTCTTTAAGCTGTGAAACCGTCAAATGACCGTCAGTCAAAGAACACCTGAAACACACCTGTTGAGCAAATGTGAGTTTATTGATTCCCTGCAATGAGGGAACTGGGGGAGTATCTCAGTAAGAGTGTGTCAGACATAGCTTACAGGATTTGGACTTGTGTTAGGTGATTTGGGAGACAGTTCAAAAAAGCAGGACTTTGCTCTGGATTGGATGCTGTCAGAAAGCAGGAGTAATTCTGTGATTGGGTAGCTTAAAAATTCTTATAGAGAAGGCAAGAAGAATGAAGTAAGGTTAAAGTTGTGATTGGTTAGCAAAACGAAAAATACAGATGGGGAATATTTGATCATTTCCTGGTCTGCAAAATGTTCATGTGTTTGCCTGAGTTCAGGTATGAGTATAGAAATGTCTCATTTTTGTCTAGTCCATCACAATCACAGAAGGTCCTTGTCTAATGTTGATGGTGGGTGAAATTCTATGTTCAACAGGAGAACATCACAGCGTAGCTGTGCACACTAGGCCAGCTCCTAGCTATCAGCATCTGCCTTTCTCTTTCTTTGTCAATATATAAAGAATGAGCATAAATTGGCTGGGGTTATTCCTCATAGACTAAAATATAACCATAAACAGGAACTTAATTCCACTTTAATTATGTAAATGGATAAATCTGCATCTTACATATTTTGGAATCACTCTATGTGTTAGAAACATAGCAAATATTCAAAAATTACTTCGACTACACAAAATTGCTGTAAAAATCTATAAGTAGTGTACCAAAATTCAACATCATGATTACAAAGCTAATGAAATAATACGGACTAGGTGAAGGATACGAATGATTCCACACTCACATTATATCTGAATTTCTATATAACAGAGCACTTTGTAACAAGTGTTTACTGTATGTGCAAGCACTCCTAGGCCTTAGGAATACAGTAATGAATAAGATCAAGTCTCCATACTCAGGGCATTTGCTGCCCTATTACAGAGTTATAGTTTGATTTTCTTATTCCTCATCTTATAATCTTACACAGTGAAATAAAATTATATCATTGTATTGAGTAGTCAAAAAAGAAAATTAACATCAGTCTACTCTATAGCATGTGTTTATGGCCAGTTTTGCTCTTTATTACAGTCAATGTAAATTTTTAATTAAATTTTGGCCACTGGTTTGCTGGTTCACTAGAAAGTTGTAAATATCTCCTCTCAAGTCCACAAGCATCTCACATAAACTCAAGAGGGCAGGGACTCTAATTGCATTCCCATTAATGAAGTTTTGTTCTTTTTTATACTGTCAGTGGCAGTTTGATTTGTTTCATAAATTGATGTTCATATGCTGATATAAAGTTAT
>NW_012147841.1:7621289-7641666 GCF_000956105.1 Propithecus coquereli
CCATATAAATAGATAGCATTAGAACAAAACAAGCAAAAATTCTGGAACTGAAAAATTTGTTTAAGGAAATACAAATTACATAAGAAAACTTCAATAATATAATAGGCCAATTAGAAGAAAGAATCTCAGAACTTGAAAACAGATCTTTTAAAATAATTCAGTCTGACAAAAATAAGGCAAAGTATTTAAAAAAGAATTATAATTCTCTATGTATCTATATATGTATCTATCTTTCTACATATCTATCTATCCTTGGTAAAATTAAGACTCTTAAATAAAATTTCTTAAAATTAGCTTAATTTTAAACCAACTAGAGTGATAGCATATTTCAGAAACATTTTATTTCCTTCTTATTTCATTTGTTCATATTTATAGAGATTACCATTCTCCCCAAACCTATATTAAATAAAACTTCCCTAATAGTTTTTGTATCTATAATGATGGTGCTTTTGTACTTTCATCATTAAAAGAAATATGCATATACTCACATAATCTAACCTTGTCTGCTCCTTATTTATTCACTCACAAAATAAATATTTACTTAGTGTCCTCCAACTATTTGCAGGAAATTATATAGAACAGAGTAATTAAAGCAAAACAAAACACAGTGCCTCATCCTAAGGAGTTTGAAGCCTAGGAGGAGAGATTAAGGCATGTACACAAATATTAAAAGAAAGCAGTAAATAGTCCTTATCACTAGAGATAGGGACAAAACCTTCTGAGAGTTCAGCCTAGGGAGAGATGGCTCCAGGCTGGAAGTATCTTGAGTTCTCACAAAAAAAAAAGAGATAACTATGCATTGTAGTATTGCAGATAGAGACTAGAGACATCTGTGTTCCCTGGGGACCAATGCCTCCCTAATTCTCAGTGCACGCCCAGTTCTTCAGCACGTTCATTACTATAAATTCTTTGTTGACTTAGGCTTGTGCAGTTTACCTTTCAACTCTAAATGGGTTCTTTCCATTTAATTGTCTTAATTTCATCTGGTCATCACATCCAATATCCGAGCCTACAGTACTACTTTTTTAGCAAAATACTTTTGTTAATACTTTAACAAAAAAGTATTATATTGACATATAATATGCATTGTGGCAATAATTTGGATCCTAATTTTTTACATCCATCATAGTAGTTATCCTTTCCTGGTTTCACACAATTGCAAATCTGGTAAGCAAACCTTTTATGCACTCATACAAGAAAAAAGACATCTAATACTCTTCAAGGTGTTCAAACTTCAAGGAAATCAAACATGGTGGCATTCATAGTCTAAAGTGCACCTATTTATGTATAAGATATACAAATACCTATTCATCCATTCATTCCCTTTTCTATTCAATGAATATCTCCAGACAACATATTATAAACCAGGTTCTCTTTTAAGACTCTTTTAGGACTAACAAAGTCTCTGATATCCTTGGGTTTATACTCTAGTGGGGGGGTGAAAATGAGCAGAAAAATAAACCAACCAACAAATGAATGAATAAATAAATAAACTACATATACAAACAAATGAAAATGTGCTATGGAGATAACCAAAATAGGGAAATGGGCTAATGTGAGAGTCGTGTTTACTTTATTTAGGAAGTTATGGTGAAGCCCTCTCTGAAGGGATGACATGTCAGATGGGACCTAATTGACAAGAATGAATAACCATCCAAGGGAAAGACCATTCAAGGCAGAGAGAATAGCCCTACAATGGGAATGAATGTGGCTTGTTTGAGAAACAGCTACATCACTGGAGGGCAGAGATGAGGGGACCATGGTACAAGCTGAAGGCAGAGAGGTAAGTGGGAGATTCTAGGGAGATTCTAAAGTCAGGTAAAGCAATACGGGTTTTATTCTAATTGCACTGGAAATAACTGACAAGTTTCAAGCTGGTAGGTGACATGATATTATTGTTTTAAAAGATTAATTTAGCTGCTGTACACAGAAAGGATTCTAAGGGAGTAAGAGTGAAATTCGAAGAGACCACATGGGGCAGGAATAATTTGAGCAAGGGAGGATGATGATCTGCAGTAAAGTGGACAGAAATGGATAGATTCAGAAGAAATTTTAGAGGTAACACTTATAACAGATTGCATATGAGAAGATGCCAAGAAAGAGAGTAAATTCTAACTCCCAGCTTTCTTACTTAGACCAGTTGGATGTGTGTTGACAAAATTGACTGAGATGACACAATTGAAGAGGAACAGACTTGGGTGATAAATAAGCAAGAGTTGATCTTGGGACACACTGAATTTGTTATGCTTGTTAGAGATCCATGAGCAGCTTTTACATAGGCATTTGGAAATATGAGTTTGAAATTACAGGGAGAAGTCAGGTATAGAAATAAAAATGTGAAAGCCTTTCATATTACAGATAGTATTTAAACCTCAAGTATCAAAATTCATCACCTGGACAGAGAACATAGCCTGATAAGAGAAGATGGTCCAGGAGAGTTTTTGGAGAACTCCAATGTTTAAGTATTGAGCAGAGGAGAAATTAGTCAAGGAAACTGAGGAGAAGCTTCTAGTCAAATAGGAAGAAAACTACTGCAAGACTGTGATGTTGTTAAAATCAAGAGTAGAAAGTTCCTCAAGAAGGAGGGAGCAGTCAACCATGCTGAATGATGCTAAGAGTTAAAAGAGGTGAAGATTGCATTTGTCCACGTGGAAATCAGTGGTAACCTTAACAGCGGTATGAATGTAGTGCTGAGGAAAAGCATCTTGAATGGGATATGGCTGAGGAGAGAACAGGAAATGAAAGAATAGAAATAAAACTAGAGGCAACAATTTCAAGACATTTTGCTGTGAATAGGGCACAGAGAAGTAGGGTGGTATATACAGTCAGGGGAGGATTTTGTGACAGATGATGATAAAGCTTTTAGGAATGATCTTTTATTTACAGAGAAATGTTGCAGAAGAAAGAACAATAAGCTACAGCAAAGTCTTGGACAAGATGGAGTAGACTCTACAGAGGAATAGAATGGTTGACCTTAAAAGTTCTCTGGGGCTATGATTACGGGCCAATTTTCTTCAGGTTTGTACTTTTGTGCACATTAAAGGGACTGATAAATGATATAATAAAAACATACATATGCCCATAACACCTAATCTGAGCACCAAGGTTTCATCTGCCTCTTTACAAACCCCTGTCTTCACGACTGGACTGGTGGAAGGGGTGCTAATTTGCATGGTCGTACTCCAGGACATGGATTTTGTCATATTTACCGGTTGTTGGAGCACTGGGTATTCAAAGGTCATATGGAAAGGTGTGTGATTCTCTCCTGGGCTGCTTCTTTTTTTGTTACTGCACTGGAAAGAGACCACAGCCTTTACCTACTGAAGTCCCCACCTCCCTCTTCTTCCTTCCCTTTTCCTATCTCTTCCTGTCCTGAGGAAAATCGTTCCTGCAGGTAGGAGACTCCAGATAACTCTTTTTTTCTCCTTGATTATCTTCCCTTTTCTCTCCTACTCTGCAGAAGTAGTCCATAACCTCATGGGGGCCTTTTCCGTCAATAGAGGGCCCTGTTAGATTTCTCTCTAGCAAGTACCGTTCCTTTCTCAAGTGTGAAAAAGTCTTAAAATTCGGATTTGGGCTTAAGAGCTAAAAAGGTCAACTTTTCCTGCCTAGGTTATTATGGATTAGGGAAAATTTAAGGCTTTTTAGGTCCACTGGACAAATATCAAATAATAATGGCACAATATTATCTCCAAACTCCTTGCCCTCCAAATACAAATAGATGTCACGGGACACATCATCAGAGTACTCAATCAAAAGCAATTTAAACTACATACACCAGGAAGAAAATCACAAAGGATGTGGTAGCTTGGGTTTGGGCAGAGAAGCCTCTGGGTAGTAGTCTTAAACAGAGCCCTCACTTTTCCTACAGAAGTTGGAGGTTCTGAACTCAAAAAGATGCTATCTTTCTTTACTCCCATAAACTGGACTTATGCTGTAAAGAATAGTATTGGTAAATCCACGATGTTCTCTTCAACTCAGTTGTTAACTAGTTACCGCTCTGGGTGGTTTCCCACTTCATGCAACTGTTCCTGTCCTATTAAGCTACTATGTTCTTGTGCTTGTCCACTTAACCAAACCTTTGTTGTAGTCTCTCCACAACCCCCTAACTTATGACAGCACTATCTTACTTCTATATTTAAAACAAAAATCCTACTTTAAAATTTGTACTTAAGTAACTTGATAAAGTTTCCCTGAAGTTGCTTAAAACTATTGATAAGTATCTCTGGACCTACTTAGCAAGTTGTTCACCTTTCATGAATAATTATATAACTAAATCTCATTATACCATTATCTTCATTAAAAAGTATAACCCAACACTAGTTTACTGTGTGTGGATTTCTTGAGAGTTGGGGAAATGTCATGTCCATGTCTAATTTCCTCTGGCTCTGCATATACAAAACTTACATGTTCTTGAATTGAGAGATGGTGTGTCTCATGAACTGAAAGTCCCAAAAGAGAAAGAGAATTGACATCCCATACTTAAAAGATTTCAATTTATATATTAAAGTTTGCCAACCCCAGTACTTAAACAACCTTTTATACTATTTTTTTTCACACAATCTCTAGTTCGTTCCTTCGTTTATCATGACTTTCTGCCCTCCCAGCCCAGGTGTTGGCTATTTCAGTGATTAGATCAAAGATGACCTTTGTGTGTGAAGACAGAAGTAAAGAAAATGCTTATTAAAAGTCTCTGCCTCTTGTATGTCATCAGTTAAGAGCTTTCCTTTCCTATCTGATAGAGGGAAAATGTTTTCCTTTATCATTTTCTTGGGTTTACTGTATTTTTTTAAAAAAAACCATAGTTTCCATTTTTCTTTATTCTTTCTTTATCTCATTTACTTTGTTTTCTTGTAGTTGTTACTGTAGCTTTTCTCTGACTTGAGCATGCAATTAGGCACTAACTGCTCTGCAATTTTTTTTTCAAATAAACTATCTTCCCTTTTTGTAGTTTTCTTTATTTGTATTTTTTAAGGCATTGTATTTATTCACCTGAGATTTCTTTTACTCTGCCTATGTAACATGTAATGATTATGGGGCCCACAGAAGGTACTATTCCATGAAATTCAGACTACTCTTTATCAGATCCCTTTAAGAGATGGTTTGAGATTGAAGGAGAAAAAAATGTCTTACTACTTAAATGGAAGTTTAATAAACAGAAATAAACGAAAATAAAATTTAAGAAAGGACTTCAACGTAAATCCTGTCTTACATTTTACGTAAGGTCTGCTAAAAAGAGCTCAGAATGATTTCTAGGGATACCAGCTGAGAAAGAATCTTGTGAAAATGACAATAAGCATTCAATAAATGGTTGGCCAAATTGAGGGAAATAAAAACTAAAATATGGGTTGTTTTGACCTTTTGCAGATTCTTTGCTTTCATTTTACGCAGATAAGGAAAAAAAAAAAAAAACCCACAAGGATGGTATAGTGAAAATAGGGGACCAAGGCAATTTGACAACAAGAGGTCTTTTGGCCAACAAGAATAGTAATGGACTTCTTGTTTCCCGAAAAGCTTAAAGATAAGAAATGTGAGAGATCTAAAACCATGCTGGTCAGAGCACCCTGTGGCCTTATGTATTCACGCTAGGGGATGATGTATGAATTTTGAATATTATTCCTACCTAGAACATTTTTCTCCTACTTCCCTTTATATTTTCTGAAGTCCCTTCTTTATTTATTAAATTCCACTCTATTCTGATCATTATCATCAACCTTTTCCTTTCTTCCAGTTAAAATTCCTAATATGGAACACTGCTGATAGACAAAATTTAGAAAAGCTTTCTTTTCCTACTCATTTTTTTCTTTTTTCTACATCACAATACGTTACACAACTCAAGAATATGTTTGGTAATTTGAAAAATTCACTGCCCTTCATGTAAATGTTTGAGAAGAGTTTTTTGTCATTATTAGGTATACAGTCATATGGATGTGTTTAAATTAACCTTAGGGCACAATAGTATTTTAGTGTCTCCATCACACTCATTCTAACCTCTGAATACTTTTGCATCTATCAGACTTTCATTTACCTAGAAAGCTCCATAAATATTAATTATTATTGTTATTATTTTGTTAGGAACATCAATTTTTTTCTTTTTCTTTGATACATTTTAAATATTCAAAATGTTACAATACTAACATAATAAACATTCACATATCTTTCACCTAAAAATACAAATTGCTCACATTTTGCCACATTTGCTTTATGTCTCTCTCTCCATAATAATAATAATAATAATAATATCACTGTTATCATTTTGCTGAACCATTTGAAAGTGAGTTGCAAGCATCATGGCCCTTTATCCTAAGTAGTTCAGTATGTATCATCCAAGAACAGGGACATTCTGTTATGTAGCCATAGCATATTTCACTAATTCAGTATAATTAATTTTGATAGACACGATTATGTAATATATAGTTCATATTCAAATTTTGCCAATCACCCTAAAAACGTCCTTCTTTCTCCAATTAACAGTCTAATTCAATGTCATATTCAAGTCTTATACAAGACAGTAGCATCTTTCTTTCTCTGATAGCATATGCAAATAATTTATATTTTAATTTTTAATTTCATACCTCTAGCCATGACCCAATAATTTAATAATTCCTGTTCATTATTCACAAATTTCCTCAATTCAAGTTTGTATAACCACTCAAGAGTCTGTATCTTGATCTGTTTTCCTTTATGACCTTCTGATTGCTCTAAAGAATCTATGCTATAGAGTAGATGATCTCTGTAACCAGTATTTATCCATATAAATTTTGGAAGTGGTTTCCTTCCACTAAACTTACAAACTCTTCCTAAAATCCCTTCCTGTTCTTGGATGTTGACAGTGTAATTATCTCCAGCCTCCATTGTTACTAAAAGAGCACATTACAACCAAGGAAAGCCAAGCATACAGGTCTACATCATTTAGCCATCTAGATGCCTGTCATCAGAATGTATCAATATTCTTGAAAAATTCCGCCTTTGGACTAACATGACAGAAGAGAATATTACTCAGTGTCCTATCTCCTTTTCCTTGCCATACAGTTTTTGCTTGACCAGCTCAGTATATGTCCTAGCAATATCATGTTGAACGAATATGGGATCTCTCTCTCTCTCTCTCTCTCTCTCACACACACACACACACACACACACACACACACAATGGTATTACAACAAAAGTATTAAATATAGGCGTAACATTGCTGGGGTTTCAGGAAGTTCTGCTTAACATCTTGAACTCAAGCTTCGTGACTTCCAAAACACATACCAAGGCGTCATGCCTAAACACCATCACAGTGTCACCAGCACCCAATATATTAAAGGTCCATCCAGTATAGAATTATGGCATCCTCAAAATCCATCACAAAGATGCATCAGGACAACTGCTGCTGTGTGTACACACAGCATAACACATGTAACGAAGAGCTTCGACTTTGGAATTAGACAACTTGTGTTCAAATCCCAGATCTGCACCTTACCAGCTATGTGACCTTGAGCAAATTAATTCACCTTTCTCTGCCTTATTTTCCTCATCTGTAAAATAGAGCACATACTCTATAGGTTAAAATACTTCATATAAAAACTTCACAACATGCCTGACACAGAGAAAGTCCTCA
Organism: Propithecus coquereli; assembly: GCF_000956105.1. NCBI lineage: Eukaryota > Metazoa > Chordata > Mammalia > Primates > Indriidae > Propithecus > Propithecus coquereli. Next base: position 7,628,894 of record NW_012147841.1, read on the forward strand.
GTAAGTATTATCAAAAGAGGAGATGTGGTGCACTTGCTCTTGGCCTAATTTTATTAATTCCACCAACCAGTGTTGGCGGAAGTCCCTCCTGCTGTAACAGCCCCTTTCATTCTCAGGTTTCCATAGAACTGTGCTGGACATGGAACAATGCAAACCACTAAGATGAAGCCCCTGGCCCACTGAACATAATATCTAAAAGGTCATTTATAAAAGTCAGGTGGTCCAATCTCCCATCTGTGATTTTCCCGTTAGAACATCCCTGAAAGATGATTAACTAAACACTGCTTGAAAACTTCTGCCAGGCACAGTTCTCATGCCTATATTCCAGCTACTCGGGAGGCTGAGGCAGGAGAATCCGTGAGCCCAGGAGCTTGAGGCTGCAGTGAGCTATAATGATACCACTGCATTCTAGCCAGGGCAACAGAGAGAGACGCTGTCTCAAAAAAAAAAAAAAAAGTTCATCCACTTGAAAGAACAACTAACATGTATTGAGTACTTGCGTATCATGCAATTCACATGCACTATCTTTTGTTATCCTCTCCCATAACCTTATGAAACAAGTTCTATTAATCCTCCCTTTATGCTACGCCAGCTTTGCATTTGATTTAATTTGCCCTACCATTTCAAGGAATTGTTTCTCAGTGGTTTACTGGTGCTTTATCTGAAAGGTGAACTGAGACCTTGGACCAGTAATTAGATTTCCTCTCAATTATTGTCATACATTTTAACAAGTGATTCCTCCAAAATTTTAAACATAATTGATAAACACTGATATAATTCCCAAAGGAAATATGTAATACACTTACAATCATAAACACATATATACATACTATTATAAATGCATATTTATGGTTTTAATGTAGACTCATGCTTTTCAGGGAAATGTTCTAACATCATAATCCCATGATATCACTCTCACTCTCCCCATAACCACCCATTGAGGTAGTTTAGACAAGCTATGTAGTACGGGTCTTTTCCAGAAGGAAAAAACTCTTGGTTTATTGGATAGAAATGTTACAAATTATCCACCCAAAGCACAGATCATAATCCTGACTCCCTTTTTAGATTTTTATTAGGACTGAAATAATTGATACTGACAGAACAAAGAGAAGATTCTTACAACCATAAAAATCACTTTGCTGCTACTAATATAACTGAATCCTACCTCTAATGGATTATGTGGCCAGGAAAGCCTCATTATAGCATCTAGTAAGTAACTCTGCCCATATGCTGGTGTGGTCAATGGCCAAAGGCCCCATTTAATTAAGAAGATGGATTTATATGTACTAATAATTCAGGTTAAAGCATTGAGACCATAGTATTACTCAAGTTAAAAAAAATTTTTGCAGCCTCACTACTTTTTTTCTTACTGAGTACACCTCCTATTTCTGCAAGATGCCTGATCAAAAGTATACTTGTAGTATCAGAAATGCCTTAAAAAATGAAAGCATAATAATGTTTAGCACATATTTATATAATTCATGCCAGGATACTCATCTTCAATTTTAAACAGACCCTCTTAACAAAGAAGGATTATTAATCTTGTGAAAACCTGATGTTGAGATAAATCCACTTATCAGACATAGACATGGAAAAACATAGCCAGTTTAACTTAGGAGCAAAGTTATCTAGAAATAACCTAATGGGCACCATCATGTGTGGTTTTTATATACTTTATTATTTGCTCTAGTCATAAATCACGACATGTATACTCCTGGCTAAAATATCTTCTGGGAATAAAGCTCCTTCATTATGAAGTTAATGTTCAAAAGTACTTTGTAAATCAAATGAAACAAAATCACTGAGACTCATAGCCATGCACTTCAAAAAGTTCCTAGGTCAAAGTTGCACATTGCCTCAAGCTAAATAAAGACGACACAAGTGACAAGTCCTAGACAATGCGGAGATATATTTTTGTAAAGCAGCTATTACGCGCCAGGCACTGACGGGCTGTGCCAATACAACAAACCTACTCTTCTTTGCCCCACTTTGAAATTTATGGATAGGGAAGGTAAAGTCTAAGAAAAGGGAGAGAGTACATTCCTTATTTTTTTAAATAGAACAAAATACAGTCTTTGAATAATGAAAGTCAGAAGGAAAGGATCTGAGGAGGAAGAAAGCTGCCATATTCTTAATTGAGTATTCAATTTCTTAATGAAATTAGTCAGGAATAAAATAAAGGAAAAAAAAAAAACTTCGTTCTTCCTCTTTGCTTAATATAAACACCCAGTACTTAGAGTGAAGCATGAATATTTTAATTTAACCTTGGGATGCTTATGACATCAATTTAGTCTGATTAGGCTCAAAGTGTTAAAAGTACATGGTCCAGCAAGTAAGAATGATAGCTTGAGATTGATTAGAAAGCATTAATGGTTAAGTACTAGTAACCACAGTCATTACATCTCACTCTTTAAAAAAATATTCTCCTTATCATATCTTTATCTAACTTTATTTAATTCAAAATTCATATGAAAACATTCTGCTTGTCCATCCAACTTATCTTCCATGTAGAGATTTAATGTATCCTTGTAATATGTCTTTAATAAAGAATTAACTGCATCATTGAAAAGAAAAACAATGTTAAAATATGTTTAAAGATGCCAGTGATTCCTCCTCAATCGGTATCTAGGAATCCACACTCTTAGATTTCTCATAACCTAACAAGAAAACTATCCTAGATTACACATGAAAAGTGCAAGAGGTAATTCACTATCCTAGACAGCCTATTGATGAATTATGTAAAGTACCCTAACTTCTATATACAATTAAAAGGCAATTAACCTCAATTCAATGTTTTCACAAGTCACTATGTCATTTCGCATTCAGAATTAGCATGGGTCATTCATTTTCAGATATTATATTAATATCATCATTTTGATATTCAAAATGATGCTTGGATTTTAACCCCTAATCCATCAGAAGCGATGAATGAACTAAACAATAAATCTATATAGATGGGGCCAGTGTTATACTTAAGCTTTAACAGAGGCTGAAATTGTTCCTGGGGTATTGGAAATCACCATTCATTTTGGAAAACTCTGAGGATTTTGAAATGCATGAAAAACTAAATGAAGGGAGGAATTAAATTAAATTGTTCCCTTGAAAAGTGCCTACATTTGCAAATTTCCAAACAAACTGAAGAATCCCTGGACTTGTAATGCACACTGAAGCCAAAATCCATGCCCATGAGTAAGGTGGTTGTGGCTGAGTTCACCAGTCTGTCTCCATGGGAGGTCATTCTGACTTAGACTAAAAGGGAAATTATTTTTTTCCTCTATTAAGCAAGAGATTTGATTTTGGGACTTTCCACAATACATTTTGCTAAGTTAACAAGCAAACAAAAATCCTTAAAGCTAACTGCTGCTTGTTGATATTATTGGATGAATATTTTAAAATGCTTTTTATAAGGAAGAGAATCGTTTTTAATCCCAAATTCCATTGCTTATAGTGGTCACTTCTACAAACTACTTCAGAGATTATGCATTGTATCTAATCACCTATTTTAAATATTGAAATTGCATATCTGACAATGGAATTTACTTTATTCCTTAAATTTGCTACCCTAAGAGAGGCTTACCATCTACTGGAAGACGTTTTTATCTGGTTCCAGCAAACATGTTCTGAGCAATTAAGTCCTCAAATCTAAAACCTTGCCTTTTATATCACCATTCCAAAATTCAAATGAAATTTCTGCTATTAGCTGTGGGAAGAGTAGACTTGCACATTGAAAAGCCAGTGATCTCCCATTTGCCTATCACTGGTTCTAAAATTGCCATATATGACAGCTTCTTCCTGTGAGTTATGCGATCACCAAAAACTCACATCGAAAACATGCCCAAAGCCCTAATGCCTAATAGGACAGGGCATACCAGCACTGATGAACTAGGCTGGGCGTATCAGAGTGAGTAACGAAAAAGTTTAGAAAGCTGAGAGCAAGTTGAGATAATAGAGTCCAGGACAGAGAAGTTTAATGGGGAAGTGACAGGGAAGGAAGAGTGAGCTGAAGAACAGAAAGGGAAGGACTAAATGGGAGGCACAGTAGGAATCGTAATTATCAGTGCCCTGGGAGGTCAAAGACGGAGACTGCAGACCTTCAAAGTTAAAAGCCAGCTTCTAAGATGCACTAGACAAGAAATGGATTGTCATTGGAGCTGGTTGCTGTCTAAGTGAACATAAAAGAATTTCGTGTTTAAAATCTGTTGCTCTGAGAACTTTATAAGAAGAGTTCTCACATTTGATGTGGCCAACAGAACACATCTTTATCAACCCTGTAAAATTAAGAAGGATCCATCTCTTCTATACTCCTGCAGCGTAGATACGTATATAGTTTTATCCAGACAGACATAGTCTCTACATTTGATTATATAAAAGTTTGGAGGTTAAAATTTCAGGCAGTTCAGCCACAATGAAATAGGGTTTTCCAATCTCTTTAATGGACTCTGACACATTAGTTGAATATAAGATCTTTACTAATTTGTAGTTGAGATGAGTATAGATAAAATTTCCCTGAACCTCTTTCTTTTTCCTGAACTTTTCTTCCTGATTATTATTTAAGTAAAAAGTACCATAATTAATTTCAGAATGTAAAGGTCTCACTCCTACTTGCCATGAATCATTTTTTAATTGCCCTATGTCTTGATCTAGTAATTATTGCTTGTCCGAATTACATTAGTTCACCCCTCCCCCAATCAACCAATTCTTACTTCCAGACAATATGTTAGAACGTTACAAAAAAATACAAGTATATATTACAAACCAAACGAAAAGCTATTTTTTTTCTAAATACACTTAATTATATTTTATGGATGCTTTTATCTAGCAATCACCTATTCAACCCTCAAGTAAGAAAGCTCCATGAGAGTACTGTTTCCATACTAATAATGCCATAAAGATTGCCTCAGTAAACTGTAGCTCCTCTATATCAGGAAAGAAATGTCTTTTAAGTATCCCTTACTTTTGAACAAAAATATACAAATAAAAATATCCATTTAGTATCCTAATTCTGTATTAAAGCTAAGACCAGTATAAAGAAATTGGTGCTGATTATGCCTATCGGTACTCGCAACAAATCTTCTTTTAAAAAATATTTGTTCTTATTTTTTACTGAGAAAAAAACATTTTAACTCAGTTTTCAAGAATATGCAAGTGGACAAGACAGACTGTAAACCACATACTGAGAAATACTCATTTATACATTATTTAAATTAATTTTTAAAAATGAGAGAAGGGAAAAATTCATTTCAGACAATAGATCTTCTTCCTTCCTATATTTTCAGCTACTTAGTATTTTCTATGCCCTGCTTTCACTGAAGTTATCTGCCTGTTCCATTCCTAAATTTCCCCAAAGCAGAAACTATATGTCATTTATTACTGCCTCTCCAACAAAATATTAGCACGTGGCTTCGCTGTAAGAGGCTGCATGTCATAGTAGAAACACTGTGGCCATGGGAGGTAGACAGAGCTGGGTGTGAATCTCAGACACATTCTTTATTCCTCTGAGCCTAATCTGAAGTGTCATTGTGAGGACAAAATGAAATCATCTAAATTAAAGCATATAGCACAGTATGTTGTACATGGCAGGCATGTAATAAATGTTAGTTTTCTTCATTATTTCCTTCATTGACATTAAAAAATTAAAAAACATGTTACAGACATATTTCAATACCAAATAATCTGGCAATGCTTCCAACTTAGAGTCATATAGCAAGTGATCTTTTAAAATGTACATTTTGTGGTGTAACCACCACAGTGGAAAAAAAATAAAAATGTTTTCTATATATCTAGCAAACCAAAGAGAAAAAGAAAAAATTATATAAAACATCAGTATTGTCATAGATGAAATGGAAACAATGATCATTTAAAATTTTATCAAGGACCTAAATCCCTGACAGAGATATCAAGAATTATTTTAGGAAACATGCAATACTCAAGTAGCCCAGTTTTTTCAAAGTCCTTAACCTGTGTAAAGGTGAATAGGGATACACATTTATCCTTAAGCACTCTCGTGAATGCCTTGGCAAAGTAACCAAGAAAAGAGGAAAATATTGGTCAAAGGTTTTCTCCCAATACGGCTGTCTTATCATCAACCAAAGCTCTAAACAGAGCTGGTCACCTTTGGAAATATTGTTACATAATAAAATCAACAGTTATGCCAGAGGAAAACAAAAGAAAACTTTTATTGGTGACCTCAGATCTAGGGGCCTCTGTCCCAACTTCCACCCAAGGAAACTCTGTACCAAAATCCTGGGAATCAACCAATAAAATGCATCAAATTTAAACTGAATGGCACAACAATGTATTACAAATGGGTTCATTAAGCTGCTACTTTCATGTTGGTGGGATTTAGTCTTCCCCCACATTTGTTCACTCACAGAGGAAGACCCTTTTGAGAAAAGGAACTGTGTTATATTTACATACACTTGCCTTCTTTGCCCTCCAAGAGCCTAGCATCACGATAGGAATACATACTTGAATAAAATGTCAATAAAATTAAAAATAAATGAATATAATCAACAGAATGTAGCAATACACAAAGCAATCTAAAATCTGAGTCTTTCTAAATGAAGAGCCTGCTATCGTCACAGTATCTCAGTATCGCTAATAGTAATAACCCTCTAGGGCATTATAACTTTTCAGTAGGTATCAGACTTAACACAAATCCAATACAATCAGTATTAGATGTAAAATACGAACTCAATAGCAACCATATAAAGATCAGTTACCACAGATCCAGTATAATTGTTGCCATCTCACAATACTATACAACTTAAGAAGATAATGAAAAGATTTTAGCAGGGCAAATTCTACCTCTACTTAAATAAGTGCTTTAGAAACTCCTATGCAATATGATTTTATTTCTAGATGCCCTAAAAGTTGTTATTTGAGTCTCAAATTAAGCTACCCTAAATTGACAAAGCCAAATATTATTTTTATACATCCTACAATGTACTTTGGGATTTTTGAGAATATTATACACACACATTCATATACAGTCATACATTGCTTAATGACAGGAATACATTCTGAGACATGCATGTTAGGTGATTTCATCATTGTAAGAACATCCTAGAGTGAACTTACACAAACCTAGATGGTATGGCCTGTTATATGGTATAGCCTGTTGCCCCTAGGCTACAGCCCTGCACAGCATGTTACTGTACTGGATACTGTAGGTAACTGTAACACAATGTCAGTATCTGTGTATCTAAAGATAGAAAAGGTACAGTAAAAACGCAGTAATATAATCTTATGGGACCATCTTCTCATATGTGGTCATCATTGACTGAAATGTCATTATGTGGCACATGACTGTACATAGAATCTATTGTACTCAAATTAGCAATTTCTGTAAAGCCTTATTCTGCAAATTGATTTTGTAAAAAGAATTTACATAAATGCAAATATTGACATGGTCTATATTTTGAAATGACACCAATGATGCTGCTTAGAGAAATCAATACATAACTAGCACATAGGGGTAAAAAACGATGAAAAGTTAAAGATCTCAAAAAATGTTAAAATTATTTTTAAAAGTCCAGTATTATAACTAATATAGTACTCCATACCCCTTACTATTTAGCATCTATCTAAATATGTGACGATGATCAATAATTTGGTACGGAGATTAACAATCTCTGTCCTTTAGGAAAACATTAGCCTGATCAAGTTGTTCAAAGAATCTGAAATTTGATTCATTCTATAAATAGTTTCCTGAATGATGAAAGAACAAAGCCACGTGCCAAAATGAAACCAACCTAAGTGCCAAAATAGGACAAGAATGATGTTACTCTAGTTGCTTTTGCTCTTTGGTAGGTTAGAGGGGTGCAAAACTGAGTAAAGCATACATTTCATTTGCTCTTAAAAAAAGATTGTGGACTTTCCATTGCTGCTTATAGTGATCCAGGTCTTTTGTTTATATTTTAATCAGTTCAGGTGAATCATTCCATTCAGAAAACATGAAAATTGTGACATAAACAATATTAGAAACAAAAATCTTGATTCAAAATATCAGTCTGCATTTTATGATGATGGATGAGAGATCATAAATCTTTAGATATAGCTTGTTCAATTGAAATATTGAGAGTGGGTTTGTCGAACAACGATCTGAACTGACCTCTGGGGTTCCATAGACTAGCAGCACTTAAACTTTAGCATGTTAAAGTTCACCTGGATGGCCTGGTTATTTCGCAGCTTCCCAGGATCCATCCACAGATATTCTGTGTCAGCAGGTCTGAGGCACAGCCCACGGATTTGCTTTGCTAATTGGCTTTCAGGTCATGCTGATGGCTCTGGTCCTTGCATTGACCATACTTTGAATAGCACTGCCATCATTGTCTCTGGTTCTGCATCCTAAGACTCCATCACAATTCAGCTCTAGTGACAGCTACGTTACATGAAAGAACCCTAGCAAAAGTTGAGAATTGTGCATTAAAAATGAATCTTCAAATCCCTTTGTAATATAGTTACTGAAACCAACCCCCATAAATGCTGATTTTCTAGCTCTGGTTTTGTGACACACTAGGTTATCTCCAATTATCTCCAGGGGTGATATAACAGCCTCACAAAATTAATTTTACTCTATTTTAATTTAACAAGGTTCACATCTGGAAAATGAATGCAGAATTTGTTGGTTGAAGTGAAAGTAAAGAACAGCTGAATCCATTAACTCTGCTCCTATAACCTAAAGCTCTTTGCTTAATTTTGTTAAATTCATTAAGGATTTTGCTTTTAACTTGGACCTTGTGCCTCATTCTAACAGAGTGGCAAAATGCTATGGTCAAGTTGCAAACTATTTATGGAAGGGTAATTATAAATATGTAAGGCTCTGATGAACCCAGTAACAGGCAGTGGCAGGGGTGGCACCGTCATTCTATGGTTAAGGAGATAGATGACTTACATGTCCTTCCTTTTACTAATGTATTTGCTTCCAAAATGAGTTATTGACAATGAAAATGATAGCTCTTAAACCTGATGGTTTATCTCTATTTATTTTCAGGTTAGTTGTAATTATTTTTAAAGGAATATATATTATTTCCTAAGTGGCAGAAAATCTTCCTAAAAGCAAACATAAAACATAATATCCAACAGTCTTTACAAAAAAGGAGTTGTTCTAAATATATGACAAAATATTCAATAATGTCCCCCAATACATTTCTGTAGCTAGTTATGCATTTCTAATTTGTAGTCTAATTTTACAAATCAAGCAAAAACTCAAGTAAATGCCTACTGCCTGATTGCCACAATGCTATAAGATATAAGGTTTACATAAAGGAAAAAAGGTAGAAGAACTCTTTTTCTGTTGTTCTTAAAATGCTTACATTCTTCATAGGAAGACGAAGCTCATATACATGTAGAAAAAACAGAAATGTGTCAAGTGGCCTGAAACTGACTATTATTGCAATAGAAATGTAAAAAGAAGTTAATTACTGTGGGTTAGAAGAGTACTGGAAAGCCTCTTGGAGGATGCGAAACTTCTACTGGACCTTTGCAATCAGAAAGATTTAGATGATGAAGAAAAAAAGGCAGCATTACATGAACAAAGTCCAGGAGGCAGGGACTCTGAGTGTGTGTGTTTGGGGAGTGGGTAGCCACGGAGCAGCACTGCCTCACTGGAGCAAAGGCTGTGGGCTCAACAGTAGGGGAAATAGTTTGGGAAAAGAAAATTGCAACTTCTGGGCAGTCCTTTAACAGGGCAGAAGAATTGGACTTGATGAAGCAGGTAACAAGGGTCTGGCGCAGATTCGAAGCAATGGCAATGACATGTTGTTAATTGTTTTTAGAAGATCAGCCTGGTAGACTTGAGGGAGGAGAGATTAAAAGCAAGATGAAGCAGTAAGAGGAGAAACTCAGGCAAACTGACAGCTGCATTTCTAGAAAATGCAGGTGAGAAATATAAATCGATGGGGTAAAGAAATAAATACAAAAACATTATAGTAATCAACTGTGGGGGGAAGGAGTAAGCCATGACTGTAAAGAAAAAACAAAACTAAATATGAACCAGAAAAAGTACTTCTTTGCTGTCTCTTGAAGTAGGGTGTTATTTCTGCACATATAAACGTTACATATTGGTTTATACGGATAGTTTGTGAGAGGGTCAATATTCACAGCACCTGGCTCTACAAGAATGACAGGTCTGAAGGAGATGAAAAGCAACACAATTTCTTAGTTTCTCAGATTTCAGATCCTTTTGATCTTACAAAAAGCAATAAATGAGAAAGAATTCACTAAATATGTGTAATGAATCAAAAGGAGCTGTGTCTAGATTTTACTGACTGCCAGTTAGCCATTTAATAAAAATTTAATGAGGACTAACCATGTACAAGCCAACGTGTTAGGTGCCATGGACAATGCAAACATAGCTAAACCAACAACTTCCCCAGGCACCACAAAAACATAAAAATCTACCCCAGTCTCCTACAATAGTCATGAACTTGAAAACCAAGTGCCAAAAGGAAATCACTGCACTCTCGTGAACAACAAAACTGCTTTATCCTTTGCTAAAGAAAGTTTGAATTACAGGATGACAAGAAAAGGTAGAATTCTCCTCAAAGTGGAAAGTTTAACCGGTTTGTTTGTTACAATTCCCTTTCATAAAAATTTCCACGGAAGGAATTTATACTATAGATTTTATAACTCAAAAAGATGTAATCAAACCAGGTGTTGATTACAGAAAAGAAAAGAGGGAAGGAGGGAAACAGGGCATGCTTAGTCTTTTTCCAGTGTTACACTTTCAATAAGAGAAGTACACATTTTCACCAGTTCATTGTAAAACCTGATGGCATTTACATGTTCAAACACATACTCCATTTAAATGAATGCATTGTGATTACTACAATTAAGCTCCTGCCTGAAATTTATAATATAGGCTGAAACACAAACTGTACTTTTTTTTAAATTTTGTAATCACCTAAACTATATTGGTCAAAATGCCCTTACGCATATTCCCTACATATACAAATGTACATAACAAAAGCAAACAAATAAATGAGCTTGTGAGCAATCTCTTGATATTTCTACTTTTTCTTTCAACAGAGAGAAATTAAATAAGAAAATAAAAGGAAGTAAAAGTAGGAAACTTTAACAGCATCTTTAAATTTTAGATACTCGCTGATCAGAAAACTGAAAATTAAACTTGTTCTACTAAAAAGCATTGTAAATGGAATTATTGCTGTAAAATTTTTATGTACATTGCTCTGTAGTAGCCCAACATTTTTCAAATTTTCAAGTAGGGAATTTTCTAGACCCTAAAAAAATCAAAACTATTCCCCAACATGAACATATTAATTAAAGAGAAAAAAAATAGGATAAAAACAACAAACAAAATGCCATAGTAATGGACTAAAGAATTTTTGCCTAAAGAATTTTCAGTGCCAAATTCCTTAGCATAGTAAGACACGAGAATAAGCATGATCAATTGTCTAATTCAGCTCTTATCGGTTAAAAAAAATAGCACTGGCCAATAGAGATTTCTAAAACCAAAACACCAAATGTACTTAGCAACTTATTTTTTCTTTTTTTGACAAATAAAAGGGTAGCAGCAATGCTAAACTGTTTTAGCAGAAAACAAGTTTTAAATGTTGTTAAACCTCACTTTAAATCTTCCATATTTAACATGAGAATACATAAATTCTCATGTTAAAATACTCAGTGTCAATTTTTATATTATGAAAATTACAGTAAGATAGCATGTTATTTCTCAATCTATAGACACTTTAAAACGTTTGAAGTAAAGTTTTTTTAAGTATCGTACTACTGTGTACAGTGTTCAAAATTGAAATGTTACATTGTTTCTCATCTTACTGTATGTGGTTTTGTACTAAAATTAAATGCAGCAGACAGAACACAATTAAGGAATGGAACAGTAGTTATCTGTTTTATCCTCTCTGAACATATAGATGTTAATGATCATACCTCACCAATACATGCCTACTGCAACTCTTGTTTCACTTTCCAAATACTCAGGGTTTAAAACAGAGCAGACTGCACTTTTGATAACATCTGCTACAACAAATAACAAAAAAAGAGTGTGAAGTCTGATGAATGTTTAAACAGAACATTTTTTATGGATCAGCTAAATCTTTTCTGCTTTTTAATTAAAAGTAAAGAAAATGGAACTTAATTATCCTGTAAAGATTAGCTTGTGGGCATCTTCCTGTAAATTACTTCTAATTGAAAGCAAATTGTCAAGTGACATTCAAAGTACTGTCCTTTAAAACACAGCTGTTCTGCTGATTTCAGTGCATTGCAGTGTTTTCTTGTTACAATACAGCATATTTGAATATTTTAACAATTTCACTGGTTTTGTATAGATTTCCATTTAACATATCTTAATCACATTTCTTCCTGTAAAAAAGTTAGCATCCTTAAGTGGCTTGCAGCATCTTGAACTAGATTGTCTTAAGTGCTCTCCACTGAGGTTTACTTTTGTTACTCGTTTGCTTAAAATATCACTACATCTGGACAGCAAAGGTCCAGGAAGTGGGTGATTATACTCATTAGAATATTGTCAAAATTCAACTCTTTATGATAGCTATATAATTAAGCCACAGTTTATTGATGTTTTAAAATATGTTCAAAGTTTAAATGAAATTCATACTAGAAATTGAAAACAACCAATTTTTCAGAATTTAGCATCTTACAAAAAATTCTAGTCCTTTCAAAGATTGTAAAACAAACACTAAATGAAAATATGAAGATAGCTAACATAAGCGTTCTAATGCTAGACTTTTAATATGGTGACTGATAAGCAAATGAGGACCATATATGCATTAACC
>NW_012147841.1:7642206-7644286 GCF_000956105.1 Propithecus coquereli
TTTAAAGTTAACTAACCTTTTAATGACTTTGTTGTGTCTGCTTTTTGTTGGAAAGCATTTGAATATTTGGTTGCAGCATGGAGGTCCGAAGTTTTAGTTGATCCTCTAGATGGGTATCAGTCATTTCTGACCTTAAGGGCATTTTGATTTGGGTTGGGTGGGAGAATGTAGATTCGTAGCAATAAGTGGTTGAAGAACAAGAAAGCAGTTTTCAGGCATGTTGCCAAAGCTATGAGTACTCTACTGCATTTTTTCATATTTCAGTTGGATCTTTCTTAGCATCAAAAAATCTTTAAAATGTCATCTACTGAGAGCTCAATCAATTCCATCTGTAGTTCTTTAGGTGCCTTGGTGATATCAACTAGGTGAGGCTGAAATGCTAATTTGAGTGTGATGTCATGATTCTCAAAGACAGTGAACCTTTCACTGTATTCTCTAATTAATACATCTATAACAGCTGCATATTCTTCAAATGATTTGCATAAATCATGCTGGTCATCAGTGACCTTTGCTAACTGGGGACAATGTTTAGCGACATTTCCTTTTAAAGAAGAAGTGTTTTGAAAAAAGATAGCTTTTTTCAAAATGCTTGGATTTTTGGCCACATATCATACATAGACTTAGGTTTACCTTGCAAAGAAATATTCAAGCCATTTTGATTTGACATGATATCACACAGAAATGCATTCATATAGAAATCTTCTTTCAATAATTCACATTGCTGATTCTGTACTTCACAAAATTTAATTATCTGTTCTTGCAGAGGTAAAATTTTGGCTGAAACCTGTCCCTGCAATAGCCAACACACTTTAGAATGATACAGCAAATCCACACTGAATACCTCATGGTTCAACTTTAGCATGTAAGGAAACTGATGATGCTAGTGTTGCATTTGCATGAATATAGTTAACAATACTTGTAACTTGTTGGAAAGTGTCACTTAAAATAGTAGATTCAGCACAGAGATTTTGCTGACACAAGAGGCAAAGAAAAGAAATGAGAGCATTTGGATCTGTTCATACTTTTTTTTATCTGTGCAATAAACTCTTCATGTTTTCCTGTCGTGGAAGGTTCACCTTCTGTACATACACTCACCAAATTTACCAAATTGAGTCCAACTTCACGGTATTTATCTTGAAAGTTGTTGAAGATATCTACTCCCTGTGTTCTATTTGCAAGAGTGCCCAAAGTGAGTAACTCTGTATACCAAAGAAAATCTTCTGTTATGACTTGAATGAAGTATAAAACCTGTGCTGAGTCAGTACTATCAACTGAGTCATCCAAAGTGATTGAATAATATGTATTTTCCTTTTGAAGTATTGCATGAAGTTGTTCTGTTAAGTCGAAGGCTAATTCATGCTGCCAATCAGTTATAATTTTCCCTGACAGAGGCAGTTGATTGTACCTTGGAATGTTATTGGGGTCTAAGCATCCTAACAACTTCTACAACGCATTCTTTCACAATTTCTACAACACCGAATGGCTTCCCTTTTTTCCCAAGTATATAAGCTACTTTATAAGTTGCCTCCATGGCATTATTTCTAGGTTTTATTTTTATTCGAAAGAATTGTCTTTGCTTTTGCTTTTCATCTTTTAATTTCTGCTATACAACCTTTTGCACCTCTCCCCCTAATTTAAAATATTTGTGGTCCTTATGAGTGTTATAATACTGATGAGCATTGAATTTCTTTAATGTTGATATTGCAGTATCACAAAGCAAACAAATCATCTTATCTTTAGCCAGAAACAAGATAATATTGCAATTCCCAATCCTCATTTAAAAATCTGTTTTCTTCCTTCGGCTTTCTCTTGGTCTACTTTGACATGATGGGCTGTTAAGCAGACAGAATTACAAAATACTGTTGTGCTGTGCAACTATTCGCAAATTCTACTTCAAACAGAAACACAGTGCACTGTTGTCAAAAGCCGATAACAGACTGGTGCGCTAGATCCCCATAAACTCTTGCCAACCAGCCTCATACAATAGTGGTGCCAGTCAGGTAGGGGAAGTTAGAACTAAATCATAAGCATAAAAGTCATCAATTTAGCCCTTATGGCTTACTAATGTTGTAATTGTGCC
>NW_012147841.1:7647556-7649318 GCF_000956105.1 Propithecus coquereli
ACACACACACACACACACACACACACACACACACACACACACAAATGTCTTCTCAATATCCTCTAAATTGGATAGGGATATTTTGGCAAAGTCAGTCAATAACACTGCATTAAGGTAATTTATTGGAGTAGGCTGTGACTTAAACATAACCCTTAGTGTGGTGTTTTTCTTTATCATTTTTGTTTTCTTTGTTATAATTTTTAATATGGTAAACATGTCCAACGGCTGTAATATGTTTCCCCGATCCAAATATGAGTGATAAAAAGAGGCGACTAATTTGAAATTTAAACACTTGAATAAGCTGGAGGGGGCATAAAACAGAAGCTGTAAGAGAACATAATGGAATGGAAATTGCTCAAACTAACTGTGTGATAGGGCCAAGCCCTCTGACATATGCCATGTCTCTAAATGAAGTAAAGGTACGTCACATGCCACCTGGGGTTGTGTGTGTCACTGTTGGTTTTGTATGCCGCTCACTCTCTCTGGTACCTGCTACATATTACTAAATGTTAAAACCTTTAGTCATCATATTTTAAATATAACCTCTTGGTGACAGGAGAAACAGAGTACTCTGAACTGGGGCCTTGTCTGAGTTTTCACACATTTCATATTGAATATGCATTTATTTTTCACATGAAAGTTTATGGATGTATCTTATTAGCTTCATATAATAAAAGTAAAGTAGCCTGTGAGCCTATACCAACTCTAAGCTAAATCTTACAAGCTATGAAAGATAAGGTTTTTATTGACATCAATGACTAGTAGTTTCATGTTTCATACAGGCTTTTAATTTGCAATCAGCAAATTGGATTTTTAATGTTAAAATAATAATCACATTTAGATTGAAAACTTTCTGGAAAGTGTATATACAATGCTTTCAATAAGGTTTCCTATCTGACACCTAAGTGTTTCCAGGAGATTTTGTATTATCTATAATTGTCTAATAAAGTTTCCAATAACATACTTTCTCAAATAAGTGAACAAAAAGTCCACAGTTTCAATCCCCACGGCTCTCTATTTTAAGCTGTTTGGCACTCCTCTCCTGGCATTTCATTCTGCATTCTACCTGTGGTTGCATCTGGCTTCCTCAGACTACAAGCCACGTGAGGATAGGAACCACAGTTCAAAACTGACTAGCATTTACTGAGTGTTCATGTGTCAGACCTATCGTTCCCACCTACATGAGCTCACCCTGTTCATTGTTGAATCTCTCCATGTTGCAGCAGAAGCTCTTTCACCGATAAAATGGAGTTATGAAAAGAGCTCCTCAAACCTAGTCCAAATATTGGCTCTGTCAATTGCAGTGTGACCCAGAACAACGTCTGTAAAATGGGGTTAATCATACCTGTCCTACGTAAAATAGGATAATGCAGATAAATAACGTAACAAATTAAATTAAATGCATATAAAGTGCCTAACAGAATCCGTAGCACATAGGAGGGCTCTCAATAAGTTTTTTTTTTCCTTTTTCCAAAAGTAATATGTAATACACACATATAGATATCATAACTGCATATCACTAGTACCCAGGGGATATGATGAATGAAAGAAATAAATGTTTATTGTATTCATCTCCTGTTAAGTTTAATTTCACATGTAGCACTTAAAACAAGTATGTCAAGAACTAAATCTATCCATTTATCAACTCAAATATCTACATATCGATGCCGCAACAGTATTTAGTCTGTTATTCTTTTCTCTTTTCTTTAGGTTCAAGAGAAATTATTTGAGTACTTATCAATTTCAGATATGTTGTATTTGT
>NW_012147841.1:7649368-7652710 GCF_000956105.1 Propithecus coquereli
TGTTCTGTAAAATTTGGATTCAGTCAAAAGGCTGCATTTAAGGACCTAGAAAGTCACATGTGGCCTTAAGGCTGCAGGTTCCCCACTCCTACGCTATTCTACAGAGAGAGTGTGGCCAAGGAAGAATTCTCTATTAAGGTGACATCTAAACAGAGCCCAGAGTGAATTCATACGTGAGAGTAAGACACAAACAGTACAGTATAAGAGTATATGAGGAGTCCCTTCAGAAGAATTAGGAAAGTCTTCTGGAAGAAGATTTTTTATCATACAAGAAAATAGTGTGAGGAAAGCTAAAGTTAAAAAGGTAAAAGATTATTAACCTTAATGTTTGAAGATTTGTATTTTTGCTTAGATAGTAACATGACTCAAACCATAAACCCAACTAATACCTATTTTACTTCCTTAAGTGAGTAAATTATGTTTGCAAGCTGTGTATTTAGCCAAAAGCCTATACAATATATTCGTCTTATTTTTACATAATGACATGTTCTTATCCAAAGTAAAATAGTCAATATGAGTTTGCCCTAACTATTAATAAATAATCTAGAGATGATTTAAAGTATACAAGAGGATGTGCCTATGTTAAATACAAATATGACAATACTACACCGTTTTATATCAGTGACTTTGTATCCTGGGTGGGGGGTCCTGGAACCAATTTCCCACGGATACTGAGGGATGACTATAAATTTCACAACTTTGAAATAAGTTAGAATATAGTGATGTTTATATCAGAGAAAATATGACAACTTTGTATCCTCCAAAAGCCACCAATAAATAGATGAACCAATGAATCAGCATACAGTATACAAATATACTAAGATATCCATTAAGGTAACAACCTAATCATTTGCTCAGTGCCCAAAAGATATTAGAATCATCTACTGAGTTTTTTCTCTGCTCTCTCCCTACTCTGAGAAAGTCATCTTTTCCTTCTTTCTACCAATAATCTTCCACGTTCTTCAACTTTCAGCTCAAGATTCAGTCCATACAAAGCTTTCCTTTCTAGTTTCAATTTACAGTACTCTAGCCCTTTATTTATCTGATTACTTCTTCTATAAATATTATTCCCAATCAAGTATTTTGTAAACTTTAGAGTAGAATCTTCTCTCTGCTTTTTAACCTCAGAGCACCGAGGGTGTGCTCAATGAGGAGCAGATTGCCATGTTTATTTCTATTTCAAAACGCACACCTGGCCCAGGAAATCTTTACTGTACACCTGAATTGTTCTAACAGACTCCCAGAAGTTGCCTGCCTTCAGCCTCTGGACAAGTTATGTCTGATGTCACTCCCTGTTCAAAAACTTGTGTTGATATTCTAGAATTTCTAAGGAGGTAGCCGAGGCTATAATTTTTCTTCATCCTCTCCTCCTGTACCTTCAACCTCTAAAAAGTTTATATCCTTTAATCTGCTAATCTTACTTAAAACCTAAAATCAGTAAATGATTACATACTCTAGTCATTTCAGTGTTAGTTACAAAAATTGGAAACTATCCAAATGCCTTTTAATAATACGTTTAAATAAATTGTAACACATCAGCTGAGGGACTACAAAGCAAAAATGCAAAATGAAAAGAAGACCATGTAGGAAGATGGAAAATACATCTTGTTATAAGCACAATAAACCTATATCTATACTATGATTAAATGTATATATAATATAACAATATAGAAAAAATGAAAACAACTAATGCATTAGGGTAGTTGGGTGTACTTTTTGTTTATATGGTTTTTGTAAGAAATTAGGATTAGAACATATCAAATACTTCCACATCTTCTACATCTTCATCTCTGGAGTTGTAAAATGTATACAGTGAGCTTTATGATTTAGAATGATGATGCAGAGTTTCTATAAGGTCTTAAATGATCATAAGTTTCATCATGTTCACCTAAAAGTGAACATAAACTCTTCATAGAGAATTTCAACAAAGGTTGTAATAAAAAAAAGTTTCTGGATAACCACCAGTTAAGCTCAATTAATCAAAATACCCTATGGTTCATTCTAGGTTTTACCTTGTATTGTGTACAAGGATACCTAAGAGCTGATGGTTTTGTTGTCATTTTCTTTGTTACAACATTTGTGTACAATTACAGACCACATTATTCCCGGCCCTCACAACTGAATGGGAATTGAGCTGCTGAAGTCCAGGCCATTCCTTTGAAAAGGAATGTCTTCCAGCTATTTTTCTTTCTTGTTATACTGAATTTTCTTACGGATCTAACTATGGATAATAAAAGCCAGAATAGCTTCATGACTGATTTATTCTCATTTCAGAATTCTGGCATTAAAAAAAAAAACAGTACCTAATCAGTTAATATTAATGCATTCAAAGACTTTGCATGTCTACTAAATAATAGTACAACCTTATAGTGGGACAATTTAAACCCAGGCTCCTTGGGCTCATTTATCATCTTTTTCTGTAACCCCATAACAGTTCTTTGGAATTGAGGAACAAGATAAATGGATCCCTGGGAAACAAATATTTACAAACCTTTTGAAATGTTTTTTAAGTAGAAAAGGAAACATTCCATTATCTATGCTGATCATATGAGAATTCATAACACAGGGTCAAGTACAGTGTGTGCTGTTCAACCTCATAATCATTTGCAAATAAAACTATCTCAGATTTCCAACTTATAAATGAAATTCCAAATCTTAGTCATATTTTATACCTAATTACAAAGGGAGATGTTGACTTCCTATTTTTAAATGGGTTATCTAATATGTGGATCATCTAATAAGACCTTTATTGGTTTGTCGTTGTGACCCCTGCCCTACCCTTGAAAAGAAATAGACAGGAGGTAAAATATAAAAACATTAATGTTAAATTCTAATCCCTGAGTTTCACATGGTCACAGCCCACATTATACTGTTAATATACTTTTCTTCCTTAATAAAATAAAAAATATTTATTATAAATAAAACAATAATGTATTTGGAAAACAGTAATATAATCAATAGTCTTTCACTCTGATTATACAAAAAAGCCACAGAAACAAACACATCAGCATTTTGACACCAGCTAGCTATGATGAAAATCTGACATGTGTCACATGACGAGACGCTTCGGAGATAACACAGAACCCCTCCCCTTAATTCCTGGAAAAGGAATTCAAACCTTAAAATGGAAGATTATAAATCTTGAGTCCTTATACAAATGACTTCATTAAATAAAATAATATATGCAAATGCAAAGCAAGGAATAGTCAGCATTATACAAAAGCGAACAATACTACTTTCTGTTATTTGTTACCATTTTTTTGGTGCTGGCTACATGATTATTTATCTACTCACACAGACTATGATGTGACTTGCGAGAGTCTCAAAGAACTAACAAAATAC
>NW_012147841.1:7656340-7657323 GCF_000956105.1 Propithecus coquereli
TTGATAGGTACCAGTTAAATCCTTCTAAAATTGAACTGAATCAGAGACTCAAAACATTCTAGGGCCCATCTAGAATATGAAATCACCCAGGAATCTATCACTATTTTACCCCTTAACTCCTTAATCTCTATTACTTGCTGCCTTCCCAGGATCTACTAAATAATAAATGTAGCAAGTTATTATCTAGGCAAACCTTCACTTGCATGCTCCCAGTGACAGGCAGTTCTCTACAATGAAGGTCATGCCATTTGAACATCTCTAACTGCTCTACTGATGCTGAGCTCAAATATGCTTTCAGTGTGTAGAATGCAGACCCAGGACACCCTTTGGAATTATTTCCTCTGAGCCACAAGGAAGAAAGCTAATACTTTTCTATGTGAGTTCCTCAGATATCTGAATATAGCTCTTATTTAAAATCCAGATTTTTCTTTTCCTACTAAACATCCCCAATTCCTTCAGCTACTGCCTTTCATCTTGGTTGTACACTCCAAATGTAGTTGAGTTTTAAGAAGGATCTGACATTGAATAGAGTCCCCAGGATGTGATTGGCCAGTAAAAAGTATAGCTGCCCTCCTGTCAATTGCCTAACACTGTAGAATGGTTCTGGACTACAGCTTCCATTGAAACATCTATGAAGTTTTAATTTTAGCAGCAAATGAGGTTCACTCTCTCCATCCTGTACTTACTCAGCTGGCTTTTTTAACCCAAATCTGCAATGTTATTAAATGTTCACCAACAGTTTTAGGACATCACTCCAGCCTGCACAGAATTTTGAAAGTCGATCCTGTTAATTCATGCTTCCCATTAGGAGACATAGTATAACCCATGTAAGCAAAAATAATTTGAGATTTTCAGGCATGTATTACGTCCATTCTCAGCCTTAAGTACTTGGGTCTATTTCCAGATAAGTGATACATTTTTATTGGTTTATGTACCAGACCAAGCAGTTTAGGCATGACAGGCATCAGAGAGAGTTTACTAAG
>NW_012147841.1:7658888-7659294 GCF_000956105.1 Propithecus coquereli
AATTAGAAGTCGCCATTGTTAGTAACACACAACATCAATAAGTTTTGCAAAAAAAAGAAGGAAAACTACAACACTAAATGGATTTATTGATTTTACAGTAAGCCATATTCTGATTTTAGGAACATTAAAACAAGAATTCTAAAATCAAGAAATATATTTTGGCTTTATCTTTTTAAAATTAATCAAAGATTGACATAGTTACCAGAGTTTCTCATCAGTGTGGAATAATAAATGTCATCTGATTGTATGATAAATTCCATGACTCCGTAAGGAAATATAGCATTCTAGTTGTTCTGGCAGGTTTGTGAGTGATAATTCTCCAATTTCTCTTGGACTTTTAAAAACATGAACAATAGCTATTGATCTCAAAAGTTTTTAGATTAGGAAACACAAATGTAGTTATACC
>NW_012147841.1:7660055-7660418 GCF_000956105.1 Propithecus coquereli
ATGTGGTAAAATATATGATTCATTCTGAAATTACAGCAATGCTATTACAGAACATTTGTATTCCCAATTTCTCTATCACACCAATCTCAACAATACAGACAAACGGAGGGAACTAGATTTGATCTGTTGTTCTTTCCCATACCAGCTATGTTTTAACAAGCTGGACAGCATTTTTTTCCTTTTGAGCCAATCTGCTCCATAGGAGATATGAAAAGATCACCTACTAACTAGCCAAGTACCTGAAGGAACTTTCACACCTTTAAAGAAATATGAACTTCCCTTGACAGAAGAAATGATGCTACTATACAGGGGAATTCACAGTCATGGCACAGCTCCTGATTTTGTTAACTTAGAAATCTTTTC
>NW_012147841.1:7661358-7662562 GCF_000956105.1 Propithecus coquereli
TTTTTTAAAAAAGCATGAACAATGATCAAACAAAAAAAGATTTTCACGTCCATTTTATTTATGCTCTGATATATTAGAAGAGGATTTACTTAAAGTCACTCACATATGATAAAATGTTATAAGATATTCACTTATTGGCTTGCTTTTGATAATGTAAACAATGAAATTTTTCTTTCACTTTTCTGAGTTTCTATAATAATGGAATGGGTGGGAAAGGGAAGGAAAGCCAGGAATTTTGGAGCTTTGAGATTTATGAACAGATTCTATATATATGGAAGTGTGGACCAGAATGACTAAAATTTTTCTTAAGAGTGTTTCTAGAGTCCCATGAAATTTTATTATTTCTTCAAATTCCTCAAGTAGACTAAAAATATCCATTATTACTCTTAACCCAGTAGTAAACTGTTTAGAAAACACATTTTCCTTACTCCTGCAGTGGTGTGAAGCTGTTGTTTTGCCCCACTCCCAGTCTCTGACTTGCTAGCATGGTGTCCCTGCCAAATTCTTGGCATTGGAATTGAGGGGGAAGAGGCCATACCATAACGTGTTGATAATGAGGAGATAGAAATAGCAAACCAGCTGGATTGTCCTAATAAAGTATGTCTGGGATTTAGAGACACAACAACTATGTGCTCAGGTCATCCAAATGCATTTATTTTAACCAACTGGTTTCTTCGATGACCTTTTCAGATATCCCATTCAGGATCTTTCTAAATGAGTTTTGTATATTAACTCCAGAACTGTCTGAAAAAACAAAACAAAACAAAACCTTACTACTCACTTTTTCTGGTAATGATTATTATATCCAAAGCACCTTGTGTTATTTAATACCAAAAAATTAGACAAAGTAATCTATAACAGATTTCAGAATTTTTAAAAACATTTTACTGGTTTATAGCTATATATATTTTTGTGATGAATATATTGTATTCTATCAATCTATTTTATAAATCATTTCCCAGTGAAGCTCAAAATATTTTCCTCCTTAGGAATAAAGTATTGATTACTTAAAAATCATTTTGGGGTGGTGTGGGCAAAGTCATTCAATTACAGTTACTCCAGCTAGGAACAGTACTTAAAAAAATGAAAATACTTCATTTAAATATTTGTCTACTAAAATACACAACCCCAAAACTTTTAAAACTATATTTTAGATACACAAGGATATTTACCACTACAAGGGAACAATTTATTTTTCATGGAT
>NW_012147841.1:7664177-7664859 GCF_000956105.1 Propithecus coquereli
TAAAACATTTGATGTGGGTGAGAGATGAACGGTTTCGGGCAGAGCAGGACAAAATTTCTAAACTCAGGAAAACAACGTAATGGGGATAAACTTCCCTTTGTATACTAGGGCCTAAAACAGTACATGAAATTTTAAAGAATAGATCTTTTATCTAAAACCAAACTATCATACACTGTTAATCTGAAGTTAATAACATAGCCATGACCTATGCTGAGAATAGAGAAATACTATACTTTAAAAGGCAATGTATTTAAAATCTTTTTCTCTGCGTTATTTCCTTCTCTAAAGTAAAACAGAGCTTAATCTTCACTTGAGTGCTCACTTTTGGTATATTCTTATATAAGTTTAATGAGAACTATAAAGAAATGTATTTTAGACAGACATTGAAATGTTTTAACAAATATTTTTTCCATCTCCTACTTTCTTCCCATCCCCCAATAGTATTTTTATCCTCTCAACTACACAACTGAGGGGAAGATGAATAATTTAAAACTTAATTATAATGGCAATATATACCTGATTGTTTTCTGCCCTTGAACTCCCATCCCTAACCCTGGCCACATACATGCAGAAAACAGGATTTATTATCACTAGCAGTACTGGCAGTGGTATGAAAATAACATCTTCACTTTCCAATGTATATTTCAGTTTTAATTTTTGTTATTGGTATTAACTTGTAACC
>NW_012147841.1:7664909-7666387 GCF_000956105.1 Propithecus coquereli
GTCTCCTTCATTCTGCTAAAGAACTCTATCCATTTTAATAAGGAAAAACACTTTGTACAGTGCATGGCACATAAGAGGAGCTCAATAAATGCCAGTTCTCTTTATTTCTAGATTTATATTTGCTAGCAATAAATAAACAGAAAAACTATATTTTCAAAGCCTGTCATAGATCTTAAGTTAACCCTATGGTTCTTTACAATCTCCTTTACAGAATTCATTCTCATACCATGAAAAGTTGCAGTGAGAGAAACCAAGAAGTTTCACGTGGCAATATTGCTCCTCTAAAGCTCAAAGTAAGTTTTCGCACTGAAAGATTATTGCTTTTAAAAATTAAATAAAAGGGGAGCAGGAGAGAGACAGAGAGAAGGAGACAGAATGTGAATGAGAGAGTTGTCACCCATTCAATAGCTCAGCAGGATCATCAAGCTGTAGATTTCATTTTAGCCCACATTGCAGAGTTCAACTCTGATCTAACTACTAGCATGATTTTTGGGCGTCTGTTTGCAGATGCAGTAGAATTATCAATCTGAACAGACACACAATCCGGGTCCAATGTCACTTCTCCTCATTATGTTAATAGTTAATACATGCAAATGAAAACACTCTAGCAATTTGATTTCTTTGAAGATAGTTTGCATATTGTCTTAGCCATAATGACTGTACACTTCCCTCAGCCTCCATTTATGCAAGGGTAGTGTAGTTCATTTTTATCAGCTCAAGTTCATTTTGGCTGCTATTGGAATGTATGTGCATGTTTCTTTTTTACCTTTCGCCTAATTACCATTCAGGTACCATAAGCAGATTTTTCATGCTATTGGTGTTTTTCTTAATTAAGAAACAAATGAATTCTCCCTAGCAAAAAAGATGGAACAACAGAATAAGATGCCAGGGGCTGATGTTCTGTTTCTTAATTGAAGCAGTTCTATTGTTCGGTGTCGGTAGAGAGGGGACAGAAATGTCATAAGTGTAGAATGTTACTAGTACAAAAATAACATAAAACTGCTTTTAAAAATAAAGAAGGAATACAAAAAAATGCTGTAAGAGCTTTGAAAACATAGATTTTATCCACATATTAATTCTGACAGAAACAAAGTAGCTTCATTTACAAATCCCTCACACTTAGAAAGCCTGAGGTTCTAACCTCAGTCCTGAGAGATATGCCTGCCCCTCTCTGCTGGTCTAGTTAACTGCAGCCTACTTATTTGCTCTTCATCAATTAAGGAGGCACCCAGGGGAACAATTTGTTTCTTTAATTTGTGAATAAACCATTTCTATTTTAATTTGCATTCTTCTTTTTCTACCCACAGTAAAATTTCAATGTCCCATCCACATATTCAATATGCATTACTACAATCTTAAAGTAAGATGCATGCAAATTCATAGACAATTTCTTCATTTCTTTTGGGGTGATAGAAACTTCAAGGAATCAAGATTTTACGGGCAAAGGCAACATATGTAACCTAAACATTTGTACCCCC
>NW_012147841.1:7676873-7683155 GCF_000956105.1 Propithecus coquereli
CATTTATGAGTCTTTTGAGATATTTTTGTATCAGCTTGGACACATCTGTTTAATCCTTTACAATACATGAGAGGGTTGTACCATAATTTCATTTAACCCATCCCCTACTAATGGACATTTAGGTGATCTCTAATTTTTTGCTATTACAAACCATGCTGTAATGAGCATATATATAAGGGTTTCTACAGGATGTGTGGAATCTCAGGGTCAAAGAGTCTCTGAGCAATTTTAATTGCTAAAGTGCCAGATTGTCTTTCAAAGAGGTTGCAAAAATTGGTAATCCCAGTGACAATTCTCTGCCCACTTGCTATTGAACATTTTTCCTTCTCAAAATTCAGTTACAAAACTAGGCTAATGCATAAGACAATCTCATGAGTCAAGCACAAACAGATTCAATTAAAAAGATACTGCTCTGTTCATTTACTTTTGCATGTGTTGTCTAGCCTCAATAAAATATTCATACTAAACTACTGAAAGCAATGAGTGATTATTTAGCCATCAGCTACAATGCCGTTATTAAATCTGTATCTAAAAGTTAGAGGGTAGCACAGGTCTAAGGTTGAATTCGAGATAACGATAATTGTTAAATTTAACAAAACGAAAGCCAGCTGAAGCCCATCGTCAGCTCACAGATTTTTCTTGTCCTCTCCCATTCCAAATTGTAATTTGGTAAGGCCATGCAATTATCAAGCAATTCAAAATACACTAATCAGGCTTTATTTTTCAAAATCTGAAATGACCATCAATCAGTTAGCTAAAGGATGGATCCAAGTTCTTTAAATGGAACTTAAAGCCCTTTAAAAATATGGTCCCAAATCAGCTCTTAGGCTGCATTCTGTGTAACTCATCTTCATATACTTTCATCTTCGGCCACAACTATTCCCTGGACATTGAAAAATGCCATGCTCTTTAATACCTTTCTGCTTTTGGTCAAGCTATCGTTTCCACCAGGACACAATTCCCTGTTGTCATAACTAGATCTCCTACTCATCCTTCAGAACCCAGCTGAAGTAGAACCTCATCCTAGAGGCTTAACCAGACACCTAGACATCTCAGTGCCCACTTCACTTTATGTCTCCATCAATCATAGTGTAATTATGTCTTTCTCCTTCACTATTCTACGTGCTACTTAAGAGACCATAGTTCATTCATTTTTGTATTCTTTCCTCCCCATGGCTTAATACAGTAAAATATATGTTTGTTTAATGAACTTTAAATGAAAGAAGGTTTTAATTTAACTTAAATTTAAAGCACGTGGGAAGCACTTTTTTCTTGGCAGCAAAAATGTAAAACCACCTTTATTAAAAAACATGCCACAGGGGCCGGGCGCGGTGGCTCACGCCTATAATCCTAGCTCTCTGGGAGGCCGAGGCGGGCGGATTGTTTGAGCTCAGGAGTTCGAAACCAGCCTGAGCAAGAGCCCCGTCTCTACTAAAAATAGAAAGAAATTAATTGGAAAACTAAAAATATATAGAAAATATTAGCCGGGCATGGTGGCTCATACCTGTAGTCCCAGCTACTCGGGAGGCTGAGGCAGGAGGATCGCTTGAGCCCAGGAGTTTGAGGTTGCTGTGAGCGAGGCTGACGCCACAGCACTCTAGCCCGGGCAACACAGTGAGACTCTGTCTCAAAAAAAAAAAAAAAAATGCCACAGGAAATGATGTGGATTTTTTAAAAAATGTTCATTCACTCATTCAGCTAATATTCTTTGAATGTTTTCTATCTGCCAGATATTCTTCTAGCAACTGGAGTTATAGAAGTAAACAAGACTGGGTCCCACATCCAGTGAGCTTAGATTCTAGTGAAAAATCATAAAATAAACTAACAAATACACAAATAAGGTTAATTCCAGATAAATGTCAATGTAATAAAACTTAAGTAGGATAATGGCCTAGAGAGCGAATTGAGGCAACTTTTAACAGGGGCCTAGGGGAGACCTTTCTGAAGAGCTGACAAGAGAAGTGAAAAGTGAATGATAAGAATAAGATTTCCAGCCATAAAGAAATCTAGGGAAAGAACAGGAAGAAGGGCAGCTTGGTATGATCAAGGAACAGAAAGAAGACCTGTAAGCATAAAATACAGTGAATGCAAGTGGGTTATGGGGGCCAGGGCAGGCATTGGGAAAGGAAGTGGTATGCGGCAGCGGTGTGCTCAGTGA
This sequence comes from Propithecus coquereli, assembly GCF_000956105.1. Classification (NCBI taxonomy): domain Eukaryota; kingdom Metazoa; phylum Chordata; class Mammalia; order Primates; family Indriidae; genus Propithecus; species Propithecus coquereli. The sequence continues at coordinate 7,679,032 of NW_012147841.1, forward strand.
TCAGGACAGATGCAAGGAACAGATCATGGAGGATGTGCTAGGCATAATGAAAAGCTTGGATATTAATTTCAGAAGACATCCGCTGGAAAATTTAAAGCAGCAAAGTGATATGATTTGATTTTATGTTTTTGAAAAAATTCATTTTGGCAAATAAAAATGAAACTGTTCCTATTTTAGATGGCTACTTTTTAAAATGTAACAAGAGGTCATACAGACGCCTATGCAGAAATTCTTCAGAATGGTCTTAAAGTTTTGGTAGAAACATGAAGCCCATTGAGAAGCTCAGAAAACCTTCTCCTAGAAAAATGCTTGAATACATAAAATTTTGCATAAAATGTATGGATATTCACTAACTCTTCAAAGCCTCTGGATACCAGGCTAAAATTCCTTGATTCACGATGTAATCATGTTTCTTTCTTAGGAGAGTAAGAACAATGTGCAGTCAATATCTTTCTTAATTCCTGCAATAGGTCAGAGGTTATTTCTCTATATAAAGAGCATTGGTACTAACCACAGTTTAGAGAAAACAAATCTCCTAGATCCACCTTAGTAACATCCCATACCTGAACCTCATTGGTCTTATTTTTTCAAAATGAAAACTTCCAAACCAAGAGTCAAAGAACATCAAAGTGAATGTGAGATGAATCAGTCCAGCCTCTGCATCGCAAACTCTTACTTTTCCTTAAATGAGATTTTTGAATCTGTAGGATTAATCAAGAAATTGCAGATTAGCTGACCAACTCACTGATTCTTATTTTCCATATATAAGGACTGCTGACCATTATTATTTTTATTATGTGACATTTTTTCATTTATCAATGTTAATTTTCCTCAATTTATAATTAGTTAATTTTCAAATACAGCTTACCCACATATACAAAAAAAGGTATACAGTTTCAAACCAGATGGAATAACAAAAAGAAACAACAAACAAAATTAATAAGGAGATAAAAAGGTTGAAAATGAAGTATTAGATAATCTATTATATTAAGTGTGTGTGTACACCAAAAAAGAAGTTATTAACCTTTAGAGGGCTGCTTATGGATATGCAAAAAAACCTAAATACCATCACAGCAATTTGCATTTGACAACTGTTACACTGCCTTAAAATGAAACATCATTTTAACTGTATAATTTAGAAATGTATCACAGACTTACACTTTGTACAAGGAAAATCCATTTTGTCTTGTTTTCCCTCATGTAACAAAAGTCTTGACCATTGTCAGCTATCATCAGTAAATAGCATTACCAAATCTCATGAGTAATGTTAACATCAGAAAAAGATCACTATAGTTGAGCTTCTTTTCATCTGAACCATCTTTTTTGCAAAAGTTTTGTAACCATACCTATGATAATTTCTCACTATTCCTGAAAAAATATATATAATGATACATATTAATAATGTGTGTGTGAGATACATGCCCTACATATACATGCATATATCATGTGATATATGCACCTACACACACACGCGCGCGAATTGTTTTGTTTCATATAAATGTATGTAGAAGAAACCAGGTCATTTTCTTATGGTACCTTTCTTGGAATTATTACTAATCACTGCTGCAATGGCCATCAGTATACCTTCCCTGATCATTTATTATGAGTACCACTTCAGGTTTTGGCACAAGTGTTTTCACATAGCATTCCACTTATACTATCAGCAATACGACACCTTGCAGAATTTGTCTTGTTGATATTAAGCCTACAGTATTAGCTGAGACCCAACTGTCCTTTGGAGATCTGAACCTTAAAACTCAGAGAAAAGTGATACATCAGAGAGGATTTCTAGGGAGTATCAAACTCACCTAAATCTGAATTCGAATTCAAGCTATCCAAATTCCAATTCTGTAACAGTGGTACTAATTTTTATGGCTAACATTGGAAACCATTTTATTTTAAAACTAGCTGTTTTGGTTTACACCTGCCTCCCTTCCTTCTTTCCTTCCTTCCTGCCTGCCTTCTAAGAACATTTATTCTAACCACTAATTATGTTGAAACTTAGAAGTGTTTTATAATGTTGTTCTGTAGTAGCATACAAACAAGTTAACATAGATTTTTAAAGTGATTTTAACATGTGTCAAGAATTTGGGGATTTCCATGACTGAAATATAAAGAAGCAATCTAATTATCCTATCACCAGCAAGATTAAACTTCAGCGAATTACAGCACAATCACTCAATAACCACGGGCCTGCACAGCATATAAAGTTCTCCCATTGTGTCACCTAAGGTTTTCCCAAACTCTGACATATCTGTGTCATGTATTAGAATATTTTTTAACCTAAGCTTCTCAGAATCTATAATACTTAAACACCTGGGCTGATAATTCTAGATTACTTTATGTTGTAATTTTTCACCTCCAAAAACCTATATTTCTTCAAAAGTATTTTTTTAATATTAAATTTGGCCAGTTTAAGTGTTATGATATTTTGTAACACTTTATCTCATAAGATCATAATAAAATGAAATATGCAAAAGTCATTATATATTGTGAAGTATCATGTAAAATGACTTAGTTATCAAATGAACATATGCCCTTTATGACATAAACAATGTAAAAACATTCAATTAAATAAAACAGGGAAATAGTCACACATTTCTGTTTGTAGACTGAATCTTCATGCCTTTAAATGACTATCAAATGTTAGGGCCTGGACCTAAAAAAGAAAGAATGAAATATTAATAATGTCCCACCTTGTGGGAGCTCAACATTACTTGACACTACACAGAAACCGACCTTTTTGTCCTTCAGGCTTGCCTACCAGGCCCCATCTTCTATCGCAAAAGCCAAATCATCTGATCCCAAACTAACTGTCAACTGCCTGTGATGGTGGGGAAGCCAGACATCAATCAATCAGGTTTTATCAGACGCTCTCTTCGTTTCTCTGTTGTGCTCATCTTATCATCTGACCCAGTTGTAGCCCTGACTTCAGAAGCTTAAGCAACTTGATGACAAAATATGCGCCTGTTTGTCCAAGATGCACATTGTTAAGAAGTGGGGTGATATTTTTAGCAGCTACCTAATATATTTGCAAATGAACTCTTGAATATTTCAGATTTATACAAGTCCCATGTTGGTCAGTCTCCCCTGCACACTGAGTCTGTCCTTGGCAGTGGGGGGGCCAATATTTCCAAAATACACAAAGGCACTTACATACAAGTCAAACATCATTGGAATATGTGTTTATTTTTATGTCAATGTAGGCAGAAAGGCTATCAAAATGAGAACTGAAGAATGTCACTACAAGAAGAGAAAGAAGACCTGATTAATAAATGTGCACAATACAAATTCAGATGGTTTTATTCCCCCAAAATAAAAATAACCCCCAAATTAAAAGCCTTTTTATCTATTTGTATTGACATAGTCTTAGGGAAAAAATGTTTAAACTTTCAATGCTGTTACCAAATCTATGTTAACTGACCTCCTGCTCCAGCACAGTACAGGATGTACACCTATGCATAAACCAGTTGGGTCAGAAGACAATTATGACATAGATTATGAACTTGATATTTTAAAATTCAAAATAGATACTTGTTCTATAATTTCTACGCAAAAGTGAGAAGAGTAAAATATACATGTATTCTGTTAGCCCAAATAACTGTCTTCTTTCTTAATTTTGTCTTTTTTTCATCAAGGAGAAATTAGTTAAACTTTTAGATTTTCCTTAAAATCAAAATAAGAAAATTCATGAAGAATATAAGCCTTCCATTAACAGGCAATGTTGTCAATATACCATCCATCTCTCAATAATATATTCACTGAGCTAGAATGTATTTTGAAAAGCTTTTAAAAGCAGCATAAAATTTATCCACAGAATTTATTCACTAAAATGCATAGCTTAATCAAATAAGTATGGGCTATATAACACCACAAAGTATTACACTGATATATTTGACATGGATGAAAATGCACACCATGAAAACAATTTGTATACAGTGAGAAATGCATCATTCCAAAAGATTCCCACTGAATTCACAGGGTTTTATAAAAAACAAATGCCTTTGAACTTCTCAGCACACACAATGAGCAAGAAGGCTTACCAGTACATAGCATTTTACATTTTAGAAACATTAGATATGGGAAATTAAACAAGCTTCCACTAGAAAAATGAAAAAAAAATT
>NW_012147841.1:7683486-7684468 GCF_000956105.1 Propithecus coquereli
GATTTTTTAAAAAATGTTCATTCACTCATTCAGCTAATATTCTTTGAATGTTTTCTATCTGCCAGATATTCTTCTAGCAACTGGAGTTATAGAAGTAAACAAGACTGGGTCCCACATCCAGTGAGCTTAGATTCTAGTGAAAAATCATAAAATAAACTAACAAATACACAAATAAGGTTAATTCCAGATAAATGTCAATGTAATAAAAATAAAGTAGGATAATGGCCTAGAGAGCGAATTGAGGCAACTTTTAACAGGGGCCTAGGGGAGACCTTTCTGAAGAGCTGACAAGAGAAGTGAAAAGTGAATGATAAGAATAAGATTTCCAGCCATAAAGAAATCTAGGGAAAGAACAGGAAGAAGGGCAGCTTGGTATGATCAAGGAACAGAAAGAAGACCTGTAAGCATAAAATACAGTGAATGCAAGTGGGTTATGGGGGCCAGGGCAGGCATTGGGAAAGGAAGTGGTATGCGGCAGCGGTGTGCTCAGTGATCAGGACAGATGCAAGGAACAGATCATGGAGGATGTGCTAGGCATAATGAAAAGCTTGGATATTAATTTCAGAAGACATCCGCTGGAAAATTTAAAGCAGCAAAGTGATATGATTTGATTTTATGTTTTTGAAAAAATTCATTTTGGCAAATAAAAATGAAACTGTTCCTATTTTAGATGGCTACTTTTTAAAATGTAACAAGAGGTCATACAGACGCCTATGCAGAAATTCTTCAGAATGGTCTTAAAGTTTTGGTAGAAACATGAAGCCCATTGAGAAGCTCAGAAAACCTTCTCCTAGAAAAATGCTTGAATACATAAAATTTTGCATAAAATGTATGGATATTCACTAACTCTTCAAAGCCTCTGGATACCAGGCTAAAATTCCTTGATTCAAGATGTAATCATGTTTCTTTCTTAGGAGAGTAAGAACAATGTGCAGTCAATATCTTTCTTAATTCCTGCAATAGGTCAGAGGTTATTTCTCTA
>NW_012147841.1:7691691-7694201 GCF_000956105.1 Propithecus coquereli
TAAAAGTACTTAAAAGCATATGATTTGTAGCTATTTTTCTGCATATATTAAGAGGAATTTGGTGCTCAACTGAACCTGAAGACTTGTCAATTCAGTGTTTTTAATCTTCTAATTCTCAGTTTACTACAATCTCCCAATAATTTCAGGATATATCACAGTGGAGTAAATAAAAGTCTTTTTTCAAGAATATGCCATTGTTTGATATTCCAAAGGGGCAACTACTAAGGAAATTAAAAGTTAGAAATCACAGATTAATAGTAAATGAAGGACAAATATTTGCCTCTAACTCTAAATTTTGTAATTAATCCTTCACTCTATTCAAGTTTAAAGACTTTTACAAATTTTATGATAAATAAAATAATTTTAGAGATTATGGCTGAAATTTTTATGTCAATTAACACTTACAAGAAATCTTCCACATGCAATATTATATAGATGTCGACTGGTTGAAAATTTTCTTTTTTTTTTCTCAATAAGAGATGCCCACAAAAGTTTTCCAAATGTGCATTAGAGTGATTCATATTCTCAATGGAATTTATTTCTAAGAAGAAAATCAATTAAATTATAACATTAAATGCATTTTCCAATAAACGCTCATTTAAAAATAATTTTCAGATGAATTTTAAAATTTAAACAAAAATTAAAATATAGCTTTCTAATAGCCTACAAAAAGAAACTAGGTGTTATAGCTTTTGGGAAGGCTATTAAAATTACATATTTTTATGATGCCTATGTATAGGCTATTATATACATTTGTGAGTTGTTTATGATAAATCTAACATTAGCAAAAGCCAAATCATGTACCTGAAAACATCAGACTAACACCATTCAACAACTTCTGGCAATTCAAAAGGGAGTATTTTCCCAAATAAATTAAACAGTCAGTAGTATATACCCATATGAAATGAAGGTCTATTAAACATTAAATATTATACTAGTGTCTCTAGTGAGCATATTCCTTGCCTTATATAAATGGGAATATTACCAGAATATTAAATAATAAATAGCATTACCTTGCAGGATATATAAAAGAGTTGATTTTTAGCTACTATAGGACAATGCCTAGAATGAATGGGTAATTATGTGGCACTGAATATACCTATCAGGCACTAAACATTCATTTTTAAAATCTCTAAAATCATGAGATGTACATAGAGTTTCCCCACACACAAACATTTAAGTTTATTTAGTGCCTGAAATCTTAAGAGTAAAGTACAGCATATCAGACACCAATTCTAAATCTAGTTTTTACCCTCTAGCCATAACTTTTTCTTTTTAACAAAGATGGATTTCCAATGACCTGATTTAGAAATAAAATGCTTATTTTAAGTAATTAGTATGTCTTAAGAACATCAGCAAAATAGCATGCATTTTGTTTCCTGGTTTTAGAAACTTGTGATCCTTTATTATCTTTGCAAACATTCTTCAAAGACATCTATCCTTCAGTTTATTGTTTAAGATTTCCCTTATTAGGAATAAGTATTTGTTAATATTGAAATATTCCCAGATAAATTCCTTCCTTGGACTTGAAAATCTATAGCAAAACTCTCTCACTTTAGACATGGGACTAGTTATCTCACACACATAGTGAGGCAAAACTGGTCCTCAAAGGTACTTTTTTTTTTTTTTTTGAACACAGTGGATATTATAATAAGGGACCAGGAATGAAAAGATGAAAGAGAAAAAAGGATAGCCTTTTACTTAAACATGAAATCTTGACCAAAACCAACTCTACCCAGTAATGATCATATATTCATTTTTAGAAGCATTTATCAAAAGCAAAAATTACTAAAGCTTTAAATAATCCTGACTAGACAATTCTTCTCTACCTTTCTGTCATCTCAAAAAGACGGTCTGACAGTAATGGTATGACATCCTCTCAGACAAGCCTCTCGGCATTAATATTTAAATCTTACCTATCCCTTGTGATTGGAATTCAGCCTCTATTCGCAAACAAAAACTAAATCAATGTTCTTAGAGTTCAAACTAGATCCCTAAACAGTTTGCCACTCTCTATGCACAGATAAGATAAACTTTCTTTGACCCAAGAGATGAAGTTGCCATGACGATCAGAGAGTCCACTTTCTATATTGATATTTTGCTGATGTAACAACAAATAGAACCAGATCCTAGTGCCGATAATGGTGATTAATTAATACTAATATTGATCCCTACAAGCAAGAGACAAGGCTATTAACTTGAAGCCTGAAAAGTCAATTGTTACCTGTGGCAGAGATACTAGGAGCTGATTTGGAAGCATAATAAACAAATGTGCTATCTTTATGCTAATACCTTTAAAGAGATAGTTCTTTCTAGAATGCCAAATATTGCCATATCTGAGCTTATTAATTTAATTGTATTTCAGCTATTAAAAATGTAACCTTATTAAATGATACATACTTACCCCTTTATCTATGGTGGAAACACATTCTCTGGCGACAGAAGTAACCGACTTCTGCTGTTATTCATTTGGTGAGAGAATGAACTGATAATTTTACACGGTGGCAGAC
>NW_012147841.1:7698567-7707041 GCF_000956105.1 Propithecus coquereli
TTAAATGAAAGAAGTTTCAAGAGAATTTTTGATAGTTAATAAATCACAGCATTCAAATAAACCACTAAAATGTTTTATGACCTGTAACACAAGAGTAGCATCAGCAATTAGTTCCAATGCTTTAATCTTCAATTATATGAGGTGGACATAGAAGGAAAGAAAAAAAATTTAATGTAGCTAATTGAGAAGATAAAGTATTCCCAAGTAGAATCAGATGGTCTTGTGCCATACAATCAATTAATATTAATTATTTATTAACAACCTAGATGACAGCCATGAACTAAAAAGCATTTGCATTTAATAATGTTTATGGTAATATCTTATAATAAGCACGATTTTGTACTATAACATTTAAACAGAAGGATCCGATCAATTTAGTACTAAAAACTACGAGGCAATTAGTTGAAACTATGAATAATCACTCTGAAAAAGTGGAAGTCTTCAAGAACCGTATTGCTACTTGTTTAAAACTGCTGTGAACCAAAAGTGAAGTCCAGTATTTGCTTTAACCCAAGTTGCATAGACTGGGAACTGAAGTATAAGAGAAGAATTCCAATAAATAAAAGCTAGAAAGTCATGTTTGAGAGGCAGATATACATATAGATATATATGTATATCTGAATACTTAACTATTGCAAACTGTTTATAACCTGGCCCCTATTTCAAGCACAAGTTGATTGATAAGATTCATTTTTAAGCTACACCAACTAGAAATTTCAACATTTGGGAGTGAGGCGAGTGTGGTTAATAATCAAGGGGGGAGGGGTGCTACTAAAGTCTTATCCTGAAATTACATGATAATTCGTTTTAAACTACTTGCCAGACTTTAAACAACACGAAGAAACAGACACACACAACACGGCTGGCAAAAATCTAATAAGGCTTTTTCTTCTTTTCGGCTAAAGCGTTGCAGGTCTGTCGCAGGCCTATAAAACATTATTGGAGGAATTTTCCCCAAGCCAAGAAAAGTTGACCGAGTCGATCTCGGTGAGCGTGTGTGTTTCGGGAAGGTGTCTCTTGCCCCGCGAGGTGCTCTAAGCACCCCCAGGACCCTCAGGGGTTCAGGGGCTCCGGGCCACGCACCCCCCTGCGCGCCCGCTGCCTTGAACTCACAGCTTCGGCGCTGCAAGTGACGGGCGGCCCCTCCCGGCGAGGACTCCGCGCGCCTCCAGGGCCGGTCGCAACCCGAAAGCTCCGCTGTCTCGGCGGCGCGAGCCGGACCCGCCCGAAGTCCCAGGGCGCGACCTGCCAGCCGCAAGCCCCGCACCCGCAGGGCGGAGGCGCAAGGCCTCCGGCTGCAGAGGCGCGAACTTTTACACCTACTTTTTGTTTCACTTCGGGTTTGGTGTGGCTGTGGCACCGCCCAGGTTCAGGACCCAGACACTCTGATTTTCCACCGCCTGGGGAAGCTCCCTCCCTCACCCCGCGGTCCCCTCAGGCTTTTCTAAGAAGTTGTCGCCGCGGTTGCTAAAAGTGGTTCCCAAGAGTAGTACCACGTCAGTCAGTCGTATCAGCAACAAGGACAACGGCAATAATGAGCGCCTAAATGAGCGGGCTGCCCCACCGGGCTGGACGACGAGGCTCCGGTGGCCAACGGCGTGCGGGTCCGAATTAAAACAGAAACCCGGGAGCGCGCAGGCTGAGCGGAGCAAGGGGGACTGCTCCTCGCAGCCTCCTTCCTGCCCGAGGCTCGGGCTGGCCGTCTGTCTGTCTATGACTGTCTAGTTGTCCCTTCGACTGCTGAGGCAAAGTTTGACAAATCTGAGGGGCCAGGAACAGATTTCCCCGCGTCCCCCCGCCCCGCGCGCCCCCCTCCTCAGAAATAATCCCACCAACTCCGGGCCTCGCACGCAAACTTACGTTTGATCTGCCGGGGTTTGCTCTGCTTTCGCCGGGACATCTCGGCGGCGGCCGCTGCCGCTGGGGCTCCCGCGGTGCCCGCGGTCGGGGCTGCCGCTCCCTCGCCTCCCGCCGCTCTCGCCGCCGCCGCCGGCCAGGCTCGGGCCGCCGCGGGCCGGACTCCAGGTGCTCCGGGCGCGCGGGATCCGGGCGCTGGGCTCCTCCGGGAGCCGCGGATCCACGTTTGGAGATGAGCAAGCAAATGGGGAGAAGAGAGAGGGGGGCAGAGAGAGTGTGACAGTGAGGAGGGGCGGGGGAGAGGGGGAGCTATGCGGGGGAGAGAGTGGGAATCTACGAGCGAATGGTCAGGGAGAGAGAAAAGGGGGAAGAGAGGAGGGAAAAAACACGAAATAAGGAAGAGAAGGAAGGAGGGAAAGGAGAGCGAGCAGGGGGGAGAGGGGCAGGGAAGGGGTGGAGGGCGCGGGAGGAGGAGCGCGCTCGCTGTCCCCTCTCCCGGGCGTGCGGGACAGATACTCGGGCGCCGCCGCCGCCGCCGCTCCGGGCCGCGCAGCTCTCGCTCTGCCGCGGGAGGTGGCGAGGCGCGGGAGGGAGGGGCGCGCCGGGGCTGTGGGGAGGGGAGACTATTCCATCAGCGAAAGGAGGATTGGCTGCATCCAAAGCCAGTCCGGATGCAAACTAGGGCCCTGGCCTCAGTCGGGTGGAGTGCAGGGCATCTAGGCGGTGGCGGGGGATGGGGGTAGGGGTGTGTGGGAGTTGGCGGGAGGCGTGGGGAGGGCTTGGAGGAGAGCCACCTTCTGCAGTTGTCACCGCGTCAACGCTGGGTAGCTGCCAGAGCACCCTCCCCCCTCCAGGCAACTTCTTCCAACAGCCCCCTCTGACGGACCCCAACTCTCCTCTCTCACGCCTTGCCCATCCAGCGAGGCACAAAGAAATCTGTCTCTCCATAAACTTTGTGCTTCCAGTCATGCCGCCCCCCTCCCCTAACCCCCCATCCCCGCCCTTCCAGCCTCTTGGCAGGAAGGTTAGGCCACTGGCAAAGTCCTCAGCGAGAGCCAGATGATCACAAATGCCAACTGTGTGTCTTGGGGCCAGCTAAGTCCTCTCATCTGCCTGGGCTCTCAGAAGACCAATTCTTTGCTCTCAAGGTTCCCTGGAGACCGCTGCGGACACGGAGCAACCCCCACTTGGCCCGTGTAGATGGGGTACTGAGCAGCATCCTCAAAGTGTCTTTGTCACCTCGGAGTTTCCATGTTAAATTCTGAAAGTCCCGAATTGGGAAACAGGGAGACATTTTTCTCACATCAAAAAGGAGTACCGTTAGCGAGGTGATTAGCCATAGTTGGGAAAGGAACCTTCCCTAACAAAAATACTAACTTTTTGAAAAAGTCTGTGGAAGTTCTACAGAGCCACCCTGCCCCATGACCTTTCATTCTCTTAGTTCTTCTGCCACAGGAAGGCACCCGAGCGACTAATAAAAGATCTGATCTTGCCATAATTTCCCAAGCAGGTAAGACCCACTAACTATTTTATGGTTCTTTAGCTTCTAAAGTTTGGTTTCATTCTTGTTCAATTATTGTATGTGTAGTACATGGGGAACTACAAGCCAAAAGGAGAACAAATTTTGAGGTGATTTGCATAGTTATTATTTTGGTCAAGTTAAGCTGTGTGAGGTGAGCTTATTTTCTTATGCTCGGTATTAAATATTTTTTCCCGGATGAGCTGGAAGGAGCTTCTATCCAAGTGGCAGTGGAGCTGGCTGCTTTAGGTAATCAGTGTTTGCTAATAAACTCCTGGTAGTTAGCGCGGATCCCCCAGATACTGTTAACTTTTCCCCCAGGAGGTTGTGAAATCGACCATTCTGATCCGAAATTGTTTCTGCCTTTGTTTGGTTAACTAGCATTTGTGTGAGCCCCACCAACTCCATACTCTAAAAGGGTCTGGGGTCAGCACAGAGCCTGGACTGATGGAGCATAATGCATGATGCTCAGTGTTGTCCAAGGCACTGTAATCTGTGTCATTTATAACCCCATCAGGACATCTTCTGGAAGGTGTAAAGAGTTGCCGTGTGAAAGCTATAGCTGAGAGAATGTTAATACAAAACTGAAGACCAATTGTGAATTTTATCACATTACCGTTAGTACTATTACCATGTGAGGTTGTTAGAATACATGGTACTTTGCAGTGGAAAATGCACTAAATGACAAAGTCCCTCCCCTAAAGAACCAACAAATTAAGGCAGAAGGTACCAGGAAAAACAGGGCCATTTGTGTTTGTGTTGTGGAATAAATAAGCAGACAGGGAACCACAGATTTCTACCTTCTTCATTTTCAATTTATTCCAGTTAAATTGATGTGCTTATAATCAGATGTATTGTACATTATGGTTTTTAAAGATCTCTTTACAGGATTGGATTAATTTTTATGTCACCCAAAAGGAATGCCCATTGGAATTAAAATATCATAACAGTGTTTCTTTTGGCATTTGAAATGGTTAAATATTCAAAGCAAAGGAGAAACAAATAAATCTCAGCTAAATATTTAGTTTAAAAGCTGAAAAGAGCAAAAGTCAGGGAATTCAAAGCAAGATTGCTAAAATAACCAGAGTGCATTGTTAGAGACAGATATTAGCTTATCTAAATTTATAAATATATATTAATTATAGTCAATATGAATAAATGAAAATAAGGAATACTATTAGATTTTATATTTTCTCATTATTTCTAATGAGAATGTTAATGATATTTAAGGTTCACTTTTTCTTTTTTCTGGTGTTACTCAATAAGGTTATAAAATAAAAAGACAGCAAAACCTATAAGCAATTATCTCTGTCCAAATGGATATAGCAGCCCCAAACCACATCTACATGACTATCAAACAATGATTATGAAAACCACAGTTGAGAAAAGCAGCAGGCAATGATATTGCAAAACCACAGCAACAAATGTGTCTGTGATATTGAAAACCACAATTCACAACTAATACCATGTGTATTGCAAATTACTATGTAACTAAAAATGTGCAAATGTATAAATAACAGCACAAAATAATTTCTCATTTATTTAAAAATAAATTATTCACTTTCTAGAATCACCAATTTAATGTCTACATATAATGGTTTGCTTAGAAAAGTTTCTACTTTCAAAAACAAATCATTTTAAATTACATATAAAATAGCAGTTACTTTAAAAGCAGAAAACATGCAACTTTTAATATTTTCTCAAATGTTAAAAGAATTGATCTGAAATCAATCTGAAATATCTACATCAGTCTAGCTTTCTTCATAAAGTTCTTTGGAAGTGAAAAGTTATATAAGTGGAAACTGTTCATGGGAAAAAAGCTGCAAGTATTCTATTATAACTTCAATGAAAATATATTAACAATTGCATATGTAGTAGTCCCCGCTTATCCTCTGGGATACATTCAAGACCCTCAATGGATACCTGAAACCGTGGGTAGTACCAAACCCTATATATATTAATACGATGTTTTTCCTATACATGCATACCTATGGTAAAGTTTAATTTCTAAATTAGGCACAGTAAGAGATTAACAATAACTAATAATAAAATAGAAGGATTATAACAATATATTATAATACAAGTTATATGAATGGGTTCTCTTTCTCCTCTCACTCTCCCTCTCTTTTTCTCAAAATATCTTATTGTACTTCAGTCACCTACTTTTGGATCGAATGTAACTAAAACCATGGATAAGGGAGGACTACTGTATTCTTAAATAGTCATTTTAGCTAGAAAACATATGTATGAAAACAAAATGAGATGCCTGTACCAAAACTATGTTAATATGCAAAGCCAAATGCTTATTTACAAATGAGTAAAATGATACTATTTGCAAGTTTATAGGGGTGGCAGATTTTGCAAATTAAAATATAAGATGTCCAGTTAAATATGAATTTCAAATAAGCCACTATTAGTTTTTAGGATAAGTAGGTAACCAAATATTTCATTGAACGTACTTACCCTAAAAATTATTGTGACTTACGTGAATTCAAATTTAACTGGCTATCCTGTATTTTATCTGACAAGCCTACAAGTTTAGCGTTTCAGCATTTTAACAAATTTGTGGTTGTTTATAATATTGTTTATAAAAAAGGCAGAGGAACCCTAAAGTGCTTCCTACAGACATAAATATATTTAATTCTTGACCCTCATATTATTTAGGGAAGACAAGGTAGAAGGAATAAATTTCTCTACAAAAATTCTTACTGTATTTGTCACAGTACAGAAATGCACTCTCAGTGTAAATGGATTGCATTTACATATGTCTTACTCTTGGATTTGTTTTTAAAATGTGTTCTTTCCTCCCAGGGATCAAAAAATTGATAAAGCCACCTCCCAGGCCACATCTTATTAGGCAGCAAGCTGCCTTCTTTATTATGGGAGTAAACAATATCCAGAAGCTTCAGAAAGACTTAATTTTTTGCCCTTGTATGCTCACCAGAAATTGAATACAGTTTATCTGCCTTGATTTAAGATTGTGACACTGAATTGAACAAGAATGCAGTATGAAAATAGTGTTTAGTATCTGTGTATCTTTATAATTTCGGCAGCTTAAAAATAAAAATCAAGAAATTCATCTAAATGGCATTCCTATTTTATAACTGTGAAAAGGACTATCTGTTTACTTGCAAAGGAGCCAAGGCCTTTGAAAACATTCAGTCAGTCTAGATCAGGAGGTTTAACTTGAGCTTCATGTAGACCGTCAATCCCTTGAAAGAAGTTTGCGTGTAAAAATAATTTTCTAAGGAGTGGGTCTATTGAATTCATCAGACTTTCAAAAATATGTGAAAAACATCTGTGAACCAATATGGGTTAAGAATCACTGTTCTCTTTATTTGTAAATGTTTATGATATTCTGAAAACTAGAACGTGAATGATTTAAGTTTTTACTCTTTGTACCCATCTTTTACAGCCAGGTTACTGCTCTCGATAGAAGTTCATCTGATAGGATAAACTCTATTAAACAAATTCTTTGTTGCTAACTCTTTATAATGCATGCCCTATCTGTAAGTATAAAGTAAATATTAAGATGTAATTCCCAAAATGTTAGTAGGCATATGTTGATTTTGCCTGTCTAGCATTCATTTTTCTCTTCTTCTGGTAATAAATAATGCCATGGTATCTTTTGAAGAACTAGTCTTCCTCACCCACTAATTGGTCATGTGTTGCAACTGTGGACTTCCCCAGTCCCTGACCCATCAAAATATTCCACATGTCTGTCCACAGTGATTGGCTCAATGGTCAAAATTGTTCCTACCAGAGCCAGCCTTGGGACTTTTTCCTAAAACCCCTGAGGAAGAGGTGCTGTTTTTCTGCTGGGATTGCTACTCTGGAAGATTGCAAACCTGAAATTGCTAGTGGCCATCCCTGTGGAAAAAATCTGTTAAAAACTGTGTCAACATAAAGGACTTTTTTGTCTTACCTCGTCTCAAAGTTTGATTTGGGGGGAATCCAAACCAAAACACCCTGCAACATTCCAACATTACTTTGTTTTGTATCCATCAACATTATTTATATATCTACAGAAATGTTAGAGTCTTGGTCATTTTTATTATATTTTATCTTCATGTACTTGACCAGGCTAATATCTATCTCAGCGTAGATGTTTTTCACAGGAAGATATTACTAACCCCCATGTCTAAGTGAGATAAATAGCTCTTCTCGGTTGCTTACATAATGCCTTTTTGTCCACCACAATATCACTTGTTGCACTGTATTACCTTGACAAATTAATTATTAATATATATAAATCTAATCCTCACAAGCCCCCTCCCTGTCTCAACACACCTAAGTAGAGCGTAAGGTTTGTGAGAAACATGTCTGCCTTTTCCAGACATATGTCCCCAGTGCTGGACACATAGAAGGTCCTAACAAAATTATGGAAAGAGTAAGTTCAGAGTTATCCTGTCTCATCTGTGGACTCTTACCATTCCCAGTTCTCTTCCACAGAATCACAGCTACAGGAGACGGCAGCCATGTTTGTACAACGTGACTGTGTTCTGAAGGTGGATGCTTGGAGCAAAGGGAGTACCTGGCTCAAAATATGAGCAGTTAGTACTAAGAGTCTCATTCCTTCCCTGGGCTTGTCTCTTGAATGAAGGAGAAGTAAAACTTCTGAAATTGTGGCATGGTTATCACTATGTGAACAGAGTAACAGAGATAGTTTGACAGTAGAGAGAGAAATAAATAAAACAAATATTCAGAGAAAAGTTGAGATGGAACATGAGATGGCATGCCATCTCCTATTCCAGACCCCTTGTGAGCTGCAATAGTACTTTTGTCCTTTTGCACTGAGATACTGATGGCTCCTTAAAATAAATTCCTCCCCACCTTTCTTTTTTGATTATTTTTGGCCTAAATTGGCACTAATCGCTTCGTGTTACATTCAAACCAAAAGAATAAACTAACGCAAAAATTAACCATCTATGACTTTAGTTTGCTTGACTGAATATTTGAATATTTAGAAATAGCAATCTAAATAAATGTTCTACTTTCCTTTGGAAAAGTTATATAAAAACACTTTTGCTGATTTTTTTTTTAATCCTCAGAAACCCTGAAATAGCAAAGAACTCTTATGATTGTTAAATGAGTAAAT
>NW_012147841.1:7718136-7719936 GCF_000956105.1 Propithecus coquereli
GCTGGGAATATAACTATAGGTTGAAAAATCATGTTTTTCCCCTGAAAAATTTTGAAAAAGTACATCACTCTAATGTCTTCTAGCATTTTCTGTTACTGACTGGAAATCTGATACTAGTCAGAAAACTTTATATATTGTCTAATTCTTACTTTCCCATTAACTTGCTTTTCTGGAATTTAACAATTATATACCATTGAACATTATTAACTTCTGCCCAGTGGTAATGTCTCCTCTAACCTGCCTAACAGAAGCCTAGTAAGTCAGAGAACTACCTCTCCTTCACAAAGCACTTGTGATTCAAGAAAACTTGCTCCATCTGTACTATAGGAGTGATCTTTAATTAATTCTTATCCTGTAATATAATCGCATCCTCCTTGTTAGTAATTATTTCAGGAATGGGCAAGGGACCCAATTGTGGACAAGAGGAAAGTTTCTAGAGTCTTTAGAGAGAGTTCTTTATTGCTCTTAAGAGAGAATTATGGGGATCCTGTTTCTCTCTTTGCTTCTGAAAATAGAAAAGGAATACTATTTTATCACTTGCCTCTGTCTTCCATTTTTGACAACAAGAAAGCTATCCCTAAAACAAAGCTAACCCACAGAGGAGTGCATAACAAAGAGGATTACATTCAAATAAAGCTGAAGCCTGCTTATGCTGGGCTTGGCATCTGCTATGCTTTTGAACTTCCTGTATCAGAGCCAATAAGATTTCTTATTGTTTAAGACCATTTCTATTGAGTTGTTGTTACTCAAAGCTGACAGTATCTTAACCAATACTAAAATATAGAAAGCTGAGTCTTTTGTCTTTCATTCTTGAGTCACACGGGCTGAGGAAGAGGGGTGGAAAATGTAGATGGGGAATAGGATTGTCACCCTGTGATGTAGTTTAGTATTCAGACTTTCAGTTTGGACAACAGCATCACTCCCGCCCTCTTTGCACTTGCAAATTCTAAATCATGTTACTCTTTAAGTGTGTCATATACACAACATATTATCATTATGTCTACAGACAGAGTGCCTACTTTCAAATATTGGCTCTGCCATTTCTTAGATAGGTAATCTTTTGCACATTATTAAATGTTGTGTGCTTCAGTTTACTTATATTCAAAACGGAAATATAATGGTACTACTGCAGGGGATAGATGTATTAAATAAGTTAATCTATGTACAGTACTTGGCAGGTAGAAGATGTTGTATAATTGTTAGCTATTAACAAAGTACTTCAAATCTTTTCTCCCCCCCCCCTTTTTTTAGCAGTAGAACCCTAATGTTGTTCAAGTTAGAAATTCTAATTTTAGGAATTCAACTTCCATCTAGTTTTGGCTGTGTGATGCAGTTCAGACCAATAAAATGCAAGCAGAAATCTACTGGATGAGGCTTCAAGGGAACCTAAAACATTCTTGCTCAAAAGTCAGAATGCAGTTTTTCTTCTTGGCCCACCCTCTTACTTATATCTGGAATGGGGCATGACACATGGATATAGAAAAGCCATCTTGCAATCACAAGAACAAAATCTATATATTCAGGATTATAGTTGGAAAGGAGTGGAACTGATTCTGATGACTTCCCTTAGCAGTATACTAGCTCTGAACTGACCCGGAAATTCTCAGTCAATTAGGGGGAAAAACACCTGCTTTTTTAAACCACCATATTTGAATTTCCATTACATACAACCAAAGGCAATCCTAACTGCTGCCCAACGGACCTTCTGGTAGGGTGGTGCTCTCTTCTTGCCTTTTAAAATCCTGGCTTTAGGGATGCTACATTCTGCTTTATACTTCAGTAGATTTTCATCCTCTTTCC
>NW_012147841.1:7719986-7722475 GCF_000956105.1 Propithecus coquereli
GCTGGTCTCAAACTCCTGAGCTCAAACAATCCTCTCGCCTTGGCCTCCCAGAGTGCTCGGATTACAGGCGTGAGCCACCGCACCTGGCCTCTTTTTGATTGTTTTTGAAGTAAATTCTTATGTAGCTTCCTGAGAAAATGTATACATGAGGTAATATTTTTGAGATTTGGCAAGACTATAATTGTCTTTATTCTGGCCTCATATGTGATCAACACTTTGGGAAGGTGTCAAATCCTAGGTTGGAAAGTATGTTCCCTCAATTTCCAAACACAGTGCTTCATTAACTTCCAGCTTTTGGTGTTGTCCTGAGTAGCCTGACGCCATGCTGTTTCCTACTGCACTGAATGAAGCCTGCTTCCCTCCCTCAGTCCTACCCCAGAAGTTTTCAGGATTTGTCAGAATCCCAGGTTTCAACATCAAAGATGTCATGCTGGGAGTCTGCCCTCCATTCTTGGTGTGCTCTGGGTCAAAGAATGACCAGACACACCAAAGTGTCAAGTCCAGACTATTATCCTGGTCCTCTGACTCCTTTCTTGAAAAAATCACCAGCAAGGCCAAAACCACGGAGAAACCTCAGGCAGGGAGCAGTTTCACAAGAGCAGCTCTTTATTATAGAATAAAACAGGTCTGTCTCCGTGAGTGGAGAGAGACAGACCACCTCATTCACTAACTGACCCACTCACTACTACTGACTTCTTGCATTATTTCCTTTTATTAGCCCAGTCTGGAGGAGGGTTCTCGGGAGGTGTAGGATGTTATCAAATGATCAACAGCTGTCCTCAAAATCCCATCTGCACATAGGAGCTCCAAGAAAGCCCACCTGGGAAGCGGGGTGAACGGCAATGCAGATTCAAGATAATGGCATATTATTTATTAATAATTACCTTTAGGTTACTCTTGGTCACTTTCTAAATCTTATTATTCCTAGGCTGGGGAATTCCTAGATCAATAAAGCATGCCCTTTCTCCCCAGTTGTAGTAGTTGCTCAGGTAGGATTAAGGACGGGGCAACACAAAAATGGAGTGCCCACCCTTACCCTTCTTCCCAGGTGGAGCAATTGCTCCAGGCAACACCAAAGAGGGGAACCCTTGTCCCAGGAAGAGGCGGAGATCCTAACTATCCACCTAATAGATTCTTATTCTTACCCTTAGTCTTCTGAAATTTCACAATGGGCCCCATCCCACGATTTACTGAGCCTGGAACTTGTTGAGCCATTTCAGTCTAGAAAGTCATGGCTTGTTATCAGTTCTGAGAAAGTTCCTCACATTATTTTTTCTCTGGAACTCCTATTGTCATTACCTAGTGTCTCCTTGGATGGATACTTCTGTTTTCTAATCTTTTCTTTCTCTCTTTTTATATCTTTGGCTATTTTCATTATTTTCTGAGAAATTTCTTTACCTTTATTTTCCAAACCTTTGCTGTATCTTTACTTATGTAATCATATTTTAATTTTTAGATTTATTTTTTGATTCTAAAGAGTTTCTTTTGACAGTAAAGTATTCTTATTTCCCCTTCTCTTACTTCTCTCTCTGTGGCCAGTAATTATAGTTTTCTGTTTACATACTTCTTTAGTTTTTTGAGAATTTTGTTTACTCAGTATTTCCTAATATTTTTTCAGTAGTATTTGATACCCACCTTTCATGTTAGAAGTTTTCCATACATCTTTGGTTATCTTTGAGTTTCTGATTCTAATATGACTGAGGCACTACAAGACATATTTGATGTTTATGTGTGTGGGTGGAGTGGGTATCGGAAAGTGCTTGTCAGGCAGTGGGCTTTGGGTGATAGAGCAGGGATCTTGCTGCTGTTCGGATATAATTTACACCTCTAAATATTTTACTCTTGGGTTAATCGCATTTCCCAGAGAGAAATCTTTCAATACTCAGCCTTCTCAAAGCTCAGTCAGGGAAGGAGCCTTGGTATCTCACTGTTCAGTCTACAGACTTTCACATAATCTCTCTTCAATAGGTGGTACCTTCAGTTAATGTCACTGAATGTGAAGTCCCTTTGTGTTTACCCTCTGAAGAATAAATCTCAGCTTTTGGCCAGGTACAATGAAGTTGTCACCTGGTCATGTACTATGGGAGGAAATATAGGGGTATCAGTGTTTCTTACATGGAGTTTGCACCAATCCTCATGCTTCCAGTCCGATGAACATCTAACTTTCAGGGATTCCTGTTGCCTCCAGTACTTAGTTCTTTTCATTATCCTGTAAGAGAAAGTCAGCTTACGTAGGATATTACCCCTGCCAGGAATTAACTTTCAGCTTTCTCTGATCTACTAAGTCAGTTTCCTTTCTTAACGGTTTCCAAAATGGTTTTGACTGATTTTTCTAATGTCTTTTTTTCTCCTCTTGTCTTTTCTTTGTCTTGTGCTTGAAATACCTTTTAAAAAGATATTTTTCTGTCATCATGAAATTTAGAGGGAGTGAAGGAAAGCTTATAGAATCAATTATCTAAGGATATTCTAACCAAGAGTTTTCAAAATAC
>NW_012147841.1:7722525-7723494 GCF_000956105.1 Propithecus coquereli
TTTCTAATCTATAAATTTTGCCATAAATTCCTACATGCAAAACAAGAAATTAAACAAATTTTGAGAACACTTGCTATGTGTACAGATATAGTCAAATTCCTTATCTTTACTATTATCTACTTGCAAAAGCGTATTAAAATAATGCATTAAGAGTGAATTTAGGGTAAACTAAATATGTAGGATTGTAAATAATCATGTTAGGGCATGCTGATAATGGGATCATCTAAAAGAAGCTAAAAGGGATAATAATATCACTTTTTAAATTCACCTTGTAATGAAAATTAAACAATATGACTAATATATTCCTCTTAAAAATGTTTTCATTTTTGTTAAACAAATAGATGTACATAAACTTAAAGGTCAAATAGGCTCATAATGAAAATGAGCAGTTTCTTGTGCTACTTCACATCTCCATGATAATTCCTGTTCCAAGAGATAAAATCATCAATTCTTTTTAGCTGGTTCTTCAGTTGTTTACCTCATATTTCTAAATAACTTGCTTTACTATTTAAAAAAAAGTATTAGTTTAGATATTATTGACTATCTACTATGAAAATATCAAGACATAACCAAGGTATGAAATACCCTCCCCCACACAGTACCCAAATTTTTGGCCAAATCAAAAGTTTTATTTGTAGTTTTATTCATAGTTAATCCATACAGGATATGATGATTATATTTCCTTTCGATCTAGCTCTGTTTTTCCTGGAGTAAATAATTACTTTCTTCGGGTCCTCCCCAACAAGGTGTCCTCTTTGGAGCTCTCCATCTTTCTGATCCACTCTAAACTAACTGCTGTCTGTGACTGAAATTTTTCTTTTGTCATCATCCTGGGAATTCCCTTAATTTTATCCTGTATTAGATTCCAGGTTTCTTGAATACTATGTACTTTTCTTTCATGGTTTACTACTCCCTTTTCTTTTTTCTTTCTTTTCTTTTTCTTTCTTCCTTTTTCTCTCTTTTTGGTTG
>NW_012147841.1:7735944-7737813 GCF_000956105.1 Propithecus coquereli
TTTATTAACTAGATGAACTAGAAACACTGAAAGGAGTATAAAATAAAGACAGGGAAATTAATTTGGGTTTTTTAGCATTAAGGAGAAGACAGTGCTCATTGGGCTACATAGCAGGCTCACTACAATTCACTCATGGATTGATTGATTCATTTATTTATTCAATCAAATACACTTTCCGGGTAGTATTTGTAAGGTGCTGCCCTCTCTTTTGAAGGTTGGCAATAAAAAGACAAGTTGCAGCCAAAAACAAGATCACAATATTTAATAACTGTGCTCTGGGGAAAGAAGGTGATCATAAGGTGAGGAGAACAGAAAGCTGAGCAAAGGGGAACCTGTGCTACATTTTGACTATTTGGATATTTGGCCTCAGGCCAACCCTGTTTTCCTTCATGACGACACTTTACTCAGAGTAAACAAAAGCAAGTGTGTAGTTTAGAGCAAAAACAAACAAACCTATATCTTTCAATCTTTTATCCACACTAATATTTCTGTGTGGGAGTACTTCTGTATTTTCAATAAAACAACATGATTACAAGAATAGTTTATTAGGCAATGTCTGTGACCTAAAACATGCATTTATTTCTCTTTAGCATAGCTACAGGGTTACAGTTCACCACGTTGTAAATAACAGAGGAGGATAACCTTATTCAAGTAAATAATATTAATACAAAATATCAATAAACACTGAAAATGATGAGATATTGATTTTAATTAAATGAATTCCTCGATTTTTCCTGATTCTCACTCTTTTAATATTTAATTAAGCCTACTAAGGTTTCTTTTTTTAACAATGTAAAACAATTTCATAGTAAAAGACTTTGGCTGATACCATAATTTTTACACAAACACAGAGAGACGCCTTTTCTTAGACAACCTTTTTAGAGGTATACTCTGCTCACCTGGTTGTCTTTGTTCTGTCATAGCCAATCATTTATTACAGTATACAGAAGACAGAGAGCATCTTGAACTCAGGGAAATGAAGAAGTATTTCTTGAGAACACTGCACTATAACACTTTGCTATATGTTAACTTAAGTATAATTAGGCCCAATAAAGAGGAAGGAATGTACATTCGATTTCTAATATAAATATCTAGATCTTGTTCATGATGAGAATGGTAAGAACCATTGGCCACTATGTAAATATGTAACTTAAGAAAGAAATACTTTAATGAAAATATTCTTTATTAATATGTTATTTTGTGCTGTGAGTTGAATTGTTTTCCCCAAATTCATATGTTGAAATCCTAACCTCAAATATTTCAGAACATGATCCTGTTTGGAAATAGGGTCTTTACAGAGGTATTCAAATTAAAATGAGGTCATTAGGATGGGCACTGATCCAATATGACCAATGTCCTTTTAAAAAGGAGAAATTTGGAGGCAGATTTGCATACAGGGAGAACACCAAGTGAAGATGTAGGCAGAGTTGTGATGATGCTTTTACAAGTCAAGAATGCCAAAGATTGCCAGCAACACACCAGAAGCTAAAAGAGAGACACGGCAACAGATCCTTCCTCACAGCCCTCAGAAGAAAACAAACCACCAACATCATGATCATGGATTTCTAGCCTCCAGAACTATGAGACAATAAATGTCTACTGATTAAGCCACCCAGTTTCTGGTGCTTTGTGTTATAGCATCCTAGAAAACTAACACATTATGGATCTCTCTTCTAATACTATATTCAAAATATTGCTTACTGCTTGGTTTATTGCCCACTAAATATCTTCAGTCTATTTGGTTTTGTAACTGTCTGTGACCCCTAACATTAGTGATAACAAGAAAAATAATAACAGCTAGTATTTTTTGAGCACTTACCATATCCCAAGCTCTGTTTTGATCAGTTCTGACCCCTTGGGATGGATGAG
>NW_012147841.1:7737863-7739254 GCF_000956105.1 Propithecus coquereli
TTCTAAATAGCTTTTCCCTGTTTTGGTTTTTGGCTGATACAGAAAATAATATATAAACTATGATAGTACACTCAACAGGCAAAACAAAGAAACAAACATAAACCTCTTTATGTGGGTTGCTATGGCTTTAGAAGAAAACCAACTATAGGCAGAAATGTAAGATAGCAAATATATGTATTTCCAACCCTCAGCCCTCCACGGTTTCTTTACTCATAATATATATGGCCTAATATATATATTGAGGAGTTACATTATAATATTGTTTTCTTAGAATTTCTTAGATTGCTTTCTTAGAGTTTCAAGTTTGTAAAACACCTCTTGAAACTCTAAGAAAGCAGTTGTTATTAATGATTCTCAGTTCCCATACATAAATCACCAATATACGCCCTGCCTTCCCATAAGTCTACACCTCAAAGAAACTAACCGGAGACCAGGCCCATGCAGCTCCCATTTCTGAGCAGTGGAAATAAATGCTAGCTGTGGTTGTTCTATTCATTGGTCAGCCTTGGTTCTATACACTTACATCTGTACAGATAAAAGTTTTGCCAGTGAGGAAACAGGTTCAGAATGAAAAAGTACACTTCTTATGCTCACACAGTAGCTGGAGAAGCTGGAATTCTAACCGTGCTCTAATTGGAAAAGTGATGGAGTTTTCCTCATGCCAGTCAAACTCCTCTAACAGGGGACAGTCAAGAAATCTGACTCTTAAACAAACGAACAGTGGACTGGACTGATAATCAGGAAAACAGAATTCTAGTTTAAACTCAACCACTTGGGGAATTTTATTGATCACTTAGCCTCTTCGTGCACATTGGTGACCATTCAATTTTTTTCATGTTCTAAATTTGATGTCTATAATTCCAAATGTTAGTTTTAAGTACTATATCTTAGACTGTGAATTTCTAAGTACTAGAAACTTTGCCTAAATATTTGATTTGTGTCGTGCTTACTCACCTAGACATACCTTTAAAATGTTCTTGATATCATTGACAACTTGTTAAATTTTGAAGTGTATTTTTCTTAGTACCTTTTTTCCTCCACTTTAATATTTTAAATAATTCTACACAGGAAAGACCCAAATAATCACATCTTTGGAACAAGTTCCATTGAGAATTTCCAATCCAGATGTCTGGATAAAGAGAACATGACCTTTCATCATGTTTTTGGCACTTGTGGGAAATATATCCTGAATTTAATCCAGTAAAGAGTATTGCTTTAGCATTTTCATCAAATGGATAGATGCTTATTAGAATATCTGGCAAAAGGAGGTTTTGAAATATTCAAGATCAGCAGGACATTTAGTTCCTAACTAGGTGTTTCTGTAGATAACTACAAAATCTCATTTAAACATTCCCTTGGTAATATAATAACATTTGAATTTCTAAAGACCT
>NW_012147841.1:7742579-7746817 GCF_000956105.1 Propithecus coquereli
AACTAAGAAGATTTTGAGTGACAAGGCATAGTAAAAATTTTTCCAGTTGAACAAAGTGACTGAAAGAAAAGATCAGAGTAAGGATGTGCTTGACACCAATTGTTCAGAGGACCCAATGGTAGCCACCATAAGCTGAGTGGGAAAGAGGCATGAAGGTGAGGAAGTGACCATGTAAAATAAATGTGAATATTTTTAGGAAATAATTCTGGGTACTGTTACTAACTACATGGTATTGGTTGAGGCAAATAGATCAGAAATCAACAAAGTTTTGGAGGGCATTGTATTATCAAGGAAACCACAAGTCCATTTTTGAAAAAAGTCTTAATTTTTAAATTCAAATACTAAAATCAATACTTGTACTCCCACATAAAGAAAGCAGCATTTGCATGCCTTCTCCAAGGGAGGGCATGCTCTCCAAACTCATTTCATATATGGCTCAGGGGAATAATGACAAGGAAGAGCCTCCACCAAGGCACAGCCAGGAGCCACAGAGAAAAAATTACAAAGTAAGTTCTCCCCGAGAATAAAATCAAGGCCTCATCTAGCAACCTCTTCCCCCCATCCTACCCCTACCTTGGGGGTGACACTTTTACAATAGCTGTGTACTGATATTTCAGAATCACTAAAGACTATCTGAAGAATATTGACTGTTGTGTATTTTCTATTCTTTCTCTTCCCAATTCAGAATATTCGTTGTAGACATTTTGTGTTTGGTAGGGAGATGGGGGTGCAGACAGCTTGTCATTTTGGTTCACAGGTCACCTGACCATGAGGAGCCATCTACAGACCTGATGGAGAAGACAGAGATCTTGGATCCTGAGATGGAAGCAGTGGTTGGATGAACATTGGATTATTTCCTGTAGGGAGACAGTGGGTGTGAGTGTGTTTGATATGAGAGAAGAATGAGACATATTTTGTTGATCAGAGTATGGACTGTGGCTGAGACCATACCATGTGTTCAACAAACTCTTTCTTCCTCCTGGGCACATAAGACAATTGCGTATCTTATTCTTCCTTGCGATTAAGTTGGGGACCATGTGATTTATTTCTGGTCAATGGAATGTGGGCAGAAACACAGGCAGTCCCCAGGTTACAGACAAGCCGATTTATGGCATTCTGTACTTAGAAATAGGTTTCCAAGGCTCCCCATGAGGATAATTTATAATCAAATAATTAAATTAATTATTCGGGAGCTAGCCTCTTCCATCCATGTAAACAAACCCTCATGGCGTAAGCAGTTCATTGGCACGGCTTATTTACTTTAGAGACTAGTCTCACTGGTAGATAGAGAAGCCACTGATAGAAACACAAGAACATGAAGAATCAGAAGACCCAGAGCCAAGAAAATTTATGACAAAAGAATTGGCTGAAGGCTTTCGTCTCATTTAAGCAGGCTTTGCTAAGCTCGAGGTGCAAGATCGTAACACTGAGTGGCTTACAAAGGTTTACTGTGCAGTTAGTGAGAACATCAGCTGCTACAAGGCCATTTATGATGAAAAAAACAAAAAGGTTGTGCAAACAACCCTAGATACCTTTTTCAAGAAATCGACTTCAGTGGTCAGCTCCCCTCCTCCAGCAACAAAATCAAATCCTGATTCTCCAGCACCCACTTCGTCCTCTCCAGCACCGTCTCCATCATCATCTTCCGATGAATGTCAGCTATCTGTTTGATTTGTCTTCACTTGTCAGTCTTTTCGTTTTCCGTGAGTTCTTCTTCATTCCTTTACGTAGGAACCAGTCTCACTGCTTGTCCCTCTTCATTCTGAGATTCTGCAATGGAGATTTAGATACAGATATCAATAAGACAATAAAACTAAAAAAAAAGGGTTGTACACTCCTCCTAGATAGCCCCCGGTTTGGCATCCTTTTTGCTTACTCTCCCATGGCATTGTCTAGGGCACATGAAAGGTATACAGAAGGAATAAGAAATTATACCCACGTTACAGCTGGTAACAAGTGAAGCATTTGGCAAATAGTCCACTTCAGTGCTATTCTTACTTCCTGATTGTTGTAGATCTAAGACATGATTTGCTTATTTTTCTTTTGGAATGTTTGCCTTTATTTTTCCAAACTGATTTATGAAACTCTTCATTTTGCACCTCCCTTTTCATAATTGGCATGTTAATTCTAGCTAAGAAACCCATTTCTGAAATACACATTGTACTCTCATCCCTTAATTTGGGACTCATCTCTTGTTTAGACCCTGACCAAAGCCTTTGTACTAGTTTCACCTTCTTCAATATCTACTCCTAGCAACACATTCTTCACGTGGTCGCAAGAGGTATAATTCAAAGCACAGATTTGATTATGGTGTTCTCCTACTTGAAAGCATTATGTGTCTCTACAAAGCCAAATTCTTCAGCATTTTAAACATTCTCACCCTCATCCTTATCTTACTCTTTAGTCTTGTCTTGCACTACAAAGCCTGCATTACAGCTCTTGTGGGCTGCTCCCTGTACATGCAATGTGCCCTTCACTTTCACACTTCCAAATATTTGCCTTTGATCTACTGTTTTTCTTTATCCACCTGAGCTGAAACTGAGCATCATGTGTAACTGAGCATCCTTCCTGACCTATCTAATTGCACATCTTCTCCCTAGTTTTCTTTTACCTTCCCAGTAGAAGTATTCCATTCACTTTAAGCAAACTTTCATAATAACATCTATCACAAAATATTATAGTTATTTATTTGAATGGCTACCCTTGAGGACAGAGTTCTTTTCTCATTCATATTTGTATTCACAGCACCTACCAAGGACCATGCTCAACAGTATGTGGTAAAAAATTGTCTCTCAAATTCAAACTGGAAGACAATCTTTAGTAACATTCTGCCTTTTAATCTTTTTTAAATGTCACAGCATTCATTCAATTTACCATACTCTAATCAATTTACTTTTGGATGAATTGGATGAATTATCTCTCCATCACTGAGTATTGTCTTGGTATGAGAATAATTTCAGGTCTCTCTTTCCCCACACCTTGAGATAATGGATCTAGTTTCTTCCTGTGATTTTTTGGAACAGCAAGGAAAGGGCATGTGAATGATACAAGGATCAGAATGGCTGATACAAAGAACAGAATTAA
Organism: Propithecus coquereli; assembly: GCF_000956105.1. Taxonomy (NCBI): domain Eukaryota; kingdom Metazoa; phylum Chordata; class Mammalia; order Primates; family Indriidae; genus Propithecus; species Propithecus coquereli. Next base: position 7,745,664 of record NW_012147841.1, read on the forward strand.
CTACACAATGACTAAGGAACTATCTGGAGTTCAGTCATCTCATCAACAGCAGCAGGAGCAGCAGAGTTACCTGCTCCAACTAGGTTACAAGACTGAGCTTGATGGCTTCTTACTTCTTGACCATGAAAAGCTTCCTCTGTCATTGATTAAAAGTCACCTTTTCAATGAGGTCCACCCTTACCAACTAACTTAAAATTATAAGCTCTGTATACCCGTATCCTTATAATCTGCTCTATTTTTTTCTTTATTTACACAATACTTCTTATCTCCTAACGTTGTATATCATTTAGTTATTTGTTTTTTATTTCTGTCAAAATATTAAGGGAGTGCAAGTGTTTTTGTTACATGGATGAATTGTATAATGCTGAAGTCAGGGCTTTTACTGTGCTCGTCACCAGAATAGCGTACATTGTACTCAATAGGTAAGTTTTTATCCCTCTACTCCCTATCCTCCACCCTTTTTAGTTTCCAACATGCTTTACATCGCTTTATAACTGTGTGTACCCATTATTTAGCTCCAACTTACTAGTGAGAACATGTGGTTGTTTTACCATTCCTGAGATACTTGACTTAGGATAATGATCTCCAGTTCCATCCAAGTTGCTGCAAAAGACATTATTTCATTCCTTCTTATGGCTGAGTAGTACTCCATGGTATATATGTACCACATTTTCTTTATCCACTCATTAATCGATGGGCACCTAGGTTGATTCCATATCTTGGCAATTGTGAATTGTGCTGTGATAAATATTCAGGTGCAGCTGTCTTTTTTGATATAATGACTTGTTTTCCTTTGGGTAGATAGTCAGTAGTGAGATTGCTGGATCGAATACTAGGTCTACTTTTAGTTCTTTGAGGAATCTCCATACTGTTTTCCATAGAGATTATACTATGGAGTTTACATTCCCACCAACAGTGTGTACGTGTTTCTTTTTTACCACATCCACACCAACATATATTGTTTTGTGAAAAATGGCCATTCTGATAGGGGTAATGTGGCATCTCTCTTCGGTTTTAATTTGCATTTCCATGATAATTAGTGATATTGAACATTTTTTCATATGTTTTGCTGCCATTTGTCTATCCTCTTTTAAAAACTCTGTTCATGTCTTTTGCCCATTTTTAATGGGGTTATTTGCTTTTTTCTTGATAAT
>NW_012147841.1:7757475-7758309 GCF_000956105.1 Propithecus coquereli
ATAAGCATAATTTAAAGGCAAATCTCTAACATGGACGCATGATCTCCATATTGCTTTCCACAGAGGTTGCACTAATTTGCAGTCCCACCAGCAGTGTATGAGTGGTCCTGTCTCTCCACATCCTCGCCAACATTTGTCGTTTTGTGTTTTTTTGATAGAGGCCAATCTCACAAAGAGTGCGATGCGCATCACCCGAAGGATGGACATATTTGAAACTCGGACTTGGGGGGGAGGCGGGAGCAAGGGCAACCTACGTAACCTAAACATCTGTACCCCCATAATATGCTGAAATTAAAAAAAAGAGCAATACATTTCACTGTACAAATTAGCAAGATTTTTAATAACCTAATAATACTTAGGCAGAATTCTTGTAATAATGGCAGAAAAAGGTCAAGAGATTCCTCCACAGATAACATGAGCAAAAACATGAACAAAAACACTGAAAAGAACTATCTGAAGGCACCAGAAAATATTCAATGGAAATATTTATATTTGAAAAGTATTTATTCTAGAGAGTGTTGCAAAACTCTAAATTTGTTGTCTGGGGAAGTTCCACAGTTCCCTCAGCTCAGGTAGCAAGAGACCACAACCTTAACAACTTGAAGTGGCATATAATAGAGTTCAGAGCCATAGAAGACCTAGAAATTTTATACTTCAAAATTTGAGCAGAATCTGTGCTCAAATCCCCAGCTGACTGCTGAATTAGTGTTTCAAGATTGATAATTAACTAAATAATAGTATGCAATCATGATAGAATAATATAAAATATTTAAAATATATTTCAAGTATACTTAATCTAAAATAATTCCATGTGAAAATTCTAGGATTCAAAAC